>NC_084490.1:64222455-64522455 GCF_030035675.1 Rhineura floridana
TTACAGGTGTCACATAGTACTTGTTCTGCTCTTGTAAGAAATCAGTGCTTTAGTGTGGCAGCACCTACACTTTGGAACTCCTTGCCTATTGACATTTGGAAGATGCCTTCAGTGTACTCTTTTTCGCACCTGCTAACACATTTTTGTTTAATTTTGTTCACTTGGGTTTACTCTGGGTATGTGGGATTAGCACTGCAGTTTTACTCCCAGAAAAGCAAGCACGGGAGTAAAGCTTCATATTGGGAAGGTTTTCAAAACACTGCCCTCTTCAACAGCCCAGGAAAATTTAAACTACTTTGGCTCATGCAGACAAGAGAGAAAAAGACTGAAAGCTATATACTTACTCAATTTACGATATTTTCAGATAAGCAGGAGAAAACAACAATTTTCTGGCTTACAATGGGGTCAAGCCTTGTCAATAGCAACCCTGACTTTACTTATTGGCTACAAACCTGAAAGAGCAGTTAGAGCAGCCAGCTACAAGCTCATTTAACAGAAGTTGCATGGGGGGCGGTGGCTGATGTTTGGGTTTATATCTCTTAAACCAGACCACCTAGAAACTTAATTTAAAAAAAATGAAATCTGTGAGTCCGGAGATTATGCTCACTAACCCAGAGACCCCAAAAACGCAGAGTCTGCAGGTGAAAATAAGAGACCTGGCAACCCTATTCACACCTGCATAGCTGGAGTATTGTTTTGGGCGAGTGCAACACCCAATATTATGTTCCTAGTCATTATAATATTTGATTCATTTATTATTTTAAAATACATTTAGGAACCCATAATACAATTAATTAATACGTATATGTGTCCCCACCCTGCTGATTCCCCAGTCCCACCCCATGGATCAATGGCTCTTGATATAAAAAAGTTAACCCACTCCTGATCTACATGACTGGTAAATATTACTATTATAATAAATACAATAATAAATGTGTAATTGGATAAATAATCACAAATCTACTCATCTAGATTTTTAGTAGGTAAAAATAGTGCTATTCCTTTAAGAATGAAATTGATGAAACCCAAAGGAGCAGTGGTTTCATCTAGTAAATTTTAACACTCCATTTACTTGTATGACACTATAGGAAGTAATTGCAATTATGAATCAGGAAGTAGCTCTTGTAGCTCTACAAAATTCATTGTTTGTATGCAACTTAACCCCCCACCCACCCATATCTTCTCTGTTGGCTGAAAATGCTGACATCTTCCTCTGCCACTGCTTTTCAGAAACACAGGAACTGAAAGATCTACTGGAGTGCAAAATGAGCTGTCAATCTTGCTGGTAATATTTGCCTATGAAATAAGATCATTTGTTGTACACATATTTTAGAAGGAATACTTAGGAAAGAAAGAGTGTCTCTCAAGCAGACGATCACAGTAAAGACCATAATTCTTCAGAGTGATGAGAATTACACAGTTTCATTCTTTTCCATCTCTGACCCCTTATTGTGTGTCTAATCCTTAGAGCTGCTTTGGCTATTATTGTAGCTATTATTTATTAGCAGAGAAATACATTAAAATGTCATTTTCACATCTTTGTCTGTTTTCTCTCTAATGACGTGTCATTTAATTCCCCGAGAAATAGAGCCTCTGAAGTCCTGCTTTCCAAAGAAAAATAGCTTTGTGAGTGTATATTCAATCCTAGTTTTCTTTATATAAATAGACTTTATACAGCAGCTTGCACTTCACTTTTTTGTTCCTTCCATAGAATAAATTAAACATTTTTACTTCTCTTTTCAGTTTTTGCATAGGTTCAAAACTTAGGAAATACGCATGCACCAAAGTGTCTTGAATTCAAGGAGACAGCTTCCCAGGAAACATGAATGGGCTTAAATCAGCAATAATGAAGTGTCTGGCAAGGATCCATTATAGACATTCAGTTTGGAAGTAATTACAAATTCCATATTTAAGCCTTAGCCAACTTCTTAGTACCTGTTATATAGCAGTGCAAGCCTTTTACATTTTGTGTGAGTTTTATCCTGAAATGAGTTGTTCCCTTTAATAATAAATTAAGTAACTGTTAGGTTATCCAACAATATCTAATTTTTAAGCACTGCAGTCCTAATGACCTTGATAAACAATCAGGTGATAGGAAAATTCTCCCTGTCATGGTATATGATATGCAAATCAGTACTTGGTCCTGCACTCTTCCATGTGGAGAACCTGAAGCCATGTGGGAACCAGTTTTTCATATGCAACACACATTAGCTTAATTTCAGTTGCACAAAGTAGGGAGCTTGGCAGTGGGGGCTAGTGTCCACTGGACCTGGCAGAACTACTAGGGAGTCATGAGTTGTGTGGCTAATGTCACAGGGGCATGGCCAATTGTTCTGGTTTCTCCCTGTCTTTCTCCCTTGCAAAGATACTGTAGACACTTAAGCATTTCAGTCGTTCTGAGCACCTAAGCTGAAAAGTGTCTTATTTTAGTTCAGAAGAGGTCCCTGCTGTCATAGTTGCTTCTCTGATGCGAAAAAAAGTTGGGTGGCCTCCACCTGTTATAGTTCTCTCCCTATCCTCTTCCTTTGCAATGAAACAGTAGACACTTAAACACTGAGGTTTTATTAATACTTAGCACCTAACTAAGTGCCGTGCCTTGGTTCAGAATTACTGTCACAATTTCTACTGTGGGTTCATGCCAAAGAAATGCTCCCTCATAAGTATGTACAAGATTTTAGCCTACATATGTTAGTCTTAAAGGTGCTACACAGGACTGTTAACAAAGTCCACCATAAATTTCCTGGCCTATGAGAAAAGATTATTCCCCTCATCAGGGTTAAAATCATCATCCATGAAGTTCAGTGTACGACCTTGGGCCAGTCACTGTTGGAGTGGGTAAAGAGCTCTTCAACACCCTTTTTGGTCTGTCCTGACTATGCAAAAGGCAAAAAGCACTCAGTAACTCCAGCGGAAGAACACAAATAATGTTATTGCATAGATTAACATAGCTGCCTCAGACTTCAAAATGCAATTTCATACTGAAAATTGAATGCATGCAATTGCAAAATGTATGGACAATTTTTGCATACTTTTCTACCTTTTTGCCAAGACATTTCACCTTTTGATTTGATCTTGCAACAAATCTTCTTGCAAGGGAAGGAGCCACAATTACAAACTTTACACAACTTCAAAGCTGTTTTCCTTCTCTGCTACTCCTCACTGAACAGATGATGGACAGAAGGGGGCCCTGGGGGCCAGATGAAATCCAGCTGTGGCCCATATCCAGTCTATTGACCAGGGGGTTCTCCACCCTTGCTATAAAGGTGCTTATTGAAGGAAGTTTGAAGGTTTCTTCTTTGAGAAAACATCCAAGCAAATCTGAGGGCAGAAAAAACTTCATACATATGCAATAATAAAATGAAATGTCATGATCAAGATTAGTGAAATTCCTCATGGGACTTCTCTCCATCACTAGATCCTTTGCAAGTCTTCATGTGCCCTATTTAAAAGAGCTTCACAGTCCTGCTGAAATAAAAGTATTAATAGAACATGCAAAGTCATATCTTGCCCTTTTGTCAGTATGTTGATAAGACTGAGCCAGAACTACTTCCTAGTATCATTATCATTTTTGTGAGTATCTAAAAAACCCAGTTTGATACTTTCTCATCAATTGCTGCAAGCACATGCATGCTATTTTACTCCAGTGTGGCACACTTTTTGTCCCCCTAGACTCGCCATCTTCTTGACACCTTCTTTCTTCTTTGCCGTCTTTGTCATTGTCCCTCATGACTATGTCAACTGACAACAAACATGATTTTTAAATATCATAACTATGTGATAAAATGTGCATAAACATAACCATATTGTCAAATTTATATTTGGTGAATTTTGAGGGAAGCCAAAAGAGTTTGGATGATACTTGGCATTTCTCATATTTCCAAGAAACACAGGATGGAACCTTCCAAGCCAGCCAGAAAATTCATGTTCTTAGATTCTCTCAATTCAATTGGGGGGGAGAGGGGGAAGAATTTTTTTTTTAAAAAATGCAGGTTTTCTTTCCTCCATGATGTAGAATCCATTTTTCATATCCACTCTTTTCAAGACATTCATTCTCATGTTCTTTATTAATTCTGCAGCCTTTCAAAATCTTAACACCATTAAAACATAAAAGGGGATATATGTAGGGAGAGGCTGCCATGAAAAGAACACGGAGGAGATTGTATTTGTTCCAAGCTCCCAATAAAACTGGCCTTTACAGAACTGCTGTCCTTCATAGCAAGCTTTATAGTTTGGGAATTTAAAAGAGTTGTGGGCATAAATAAATATCAAAGTTATGTAGCAACATCTGTCTTGGATTATGGAGAAGACTGAGTAGCATATCTAAACTAGAACCAATAGTGTTGGAGCATATAAAATTCAGCATACAAATTCTCAGAATACCTGAGGGTATCACATTTGTCTTTAGTTTTCCTTAATGGAAGGGTCTCTCTCATTCCCGGAGGTCCACAATGCTCCAGGAAATGTTTCTTGACAATATTTAGATGGCAGCATTGATGAAAGAATTTCTATCCAAGGTTTTGATAGCCTCCATAATGTCTTCAGAAACATATATCTCAATTAGGGATGGACAAATCTTTCAATTTCAGTTTGTCTCAGTTTCTTATTTTTCCAATATTAAATTCAGTTTGTCACATTTCTGCATCAGTTTGCATTTTTAAAAAGGGTCTGCACAAAATTTGCCAACATTTTTGCAAGCAGTTCATAATATGAGGCATTTTGCATGTTATTTTGACTAATTGCATTTTTCTGCACACTTTTCCCTTCGTATATACATTTTGTATACTTTTTTTGGCTGGAGAACTGCATCATAACTTTAAGAAGTGTGACTTTTGAACAAGAGTGGTGTTTCATTTCATGAATTGTTTCACATTAAAATGTGAACCAAACGGAAATTCTCATCCATCTCTAGGCCACATACATACTGTACATTTAAGCACTATGACACCACTTTAACAGCCATGGCTTTCCCCAGAGAATCCTGGGAACTGTAGTTGGTTAAGGTTGCAGAGAGTTGTTCAGAGCAGAGCAGAACTTGGAAAAATTACTTTCTTGAACTACAACTCCCATCAGCCCAATCCAGTGGCCATGCTGGCTGGGGCTTATGGGAGTTGTAGTTTAAAAAAGTAACTTTTGCAAGCACTGGTTCAGAGACACCTATCTTCCTCACAGAGATACAATCAATCACTCAATAACCATTGAATCCATCCCTCTTCCCAGGAAACTCTACAAATTATAGCTCTGTGAGGAAGAGAGGTCTCCTAACAATTCTCAATACCCTTTACAAACTACAGTTCCCAGAATTCTTTGGCAAGGGAGTCATCACTGTGAAAGGGGTATCATGGTGCTTTACATGTATAGTATGGATGTGGCCTTTGTCTCAGTAGGCCCATCTTTGGGAGGGAAAACATAATTAACCCTAAAATAAAAAAACAGCCAATTAACTACACAGGAAGGATCATGGTCTCACCCCCTGAAACAAATTAATTTTTAGAACGTCTTTGAACAGTGATGCATGTGACCTCCTTAAATTGTAGTCTCTTCCTCCCCTTTCTCTCACCCCCCCACTTGTGGTCCTTCTCCTTCCTTTCATAGGGTTTTAACTGCCTTCCAGTCAGCTATCTGAGGGAGGAACTGTGTGGCAGGAGCGCCCCTGTCATGGTGCTCCTGGCCTATTCAAATCCAGGACTGCATCTGGAGGGAAGAGTTTTTGGAAGAGGTACGCTCTTTATCAAGGACAAAATACCAAGAACCACCACTGACATCACTGAGGAGCAGCTGCTTCTGAACTATGTTATATAAGGAACTGAAACTTAAGAATGTGAGCTTGCTTTTCCCTCCTTCCCACCCCATTCCTCTCTCATTGCGTGTCATGTCTTTTTGCAGTTGTAAGTCTGAAGGCAGGGACCATCTTAATAGTGATTTTTTTGGTCACCTGTTCTGAGAGCGTTGGCTAAAGGAGGAGGGTATAAATGCCATAAACAAACTAACTTTTCTTCATTGTTATTCCCATAGTACAGATGGATGGTGGGTCATGATTGGGCTGAGAGATAATATCTGAAGTCCTCCTGAAGTTAATTGTGAAAGCAACAGTTACAAAAGTGAACCATTCGTTTTCCCCCTCAACCTACACAGCATTGGACGTTGTCATTTTCATGCCCAGGCAGAAGATCTGCGAAAACGTGAGCTAATTTGTGACATGGGAAGGCAAACTGTCCACAGCTGGAGTTTTCTGTTATGCCATGGTTGACATTTTCTGCTAGGACAAGAATAGCTAACCTCTGTATGCACAGGAGACTGCTATTCTCTAAAAAGTGGTGCAGGAGCTAGAAATGAATTTCAGTGCACAAACTGGCTCCCTTATGTGAGTTGGTGCCATCTAGCAGCAAGTGTTTCACTGTTATTGGCACACGTGCTCTGAGAGACTCAACATTAATACAAATCATATATTTACATATTGTATAAATATTACAGACAAAATCCAAGGGGAAAATGTAACATTAAAGTAGGTGTAGCTAACCTTTTTCAGTCCGGAGGCTGCATGTATGTAAGCCAAACCCACAAGGGCTGCATGATAGTGTGGCCATAGCTGTACTTATGCTGATTTGTGCATACACAACACCATACATACACACTCATACCCTGTCACCACATACTCTCTCATCATATGAACAGCACACACAAGCACACATATACAAGCATATACTATTTATATACAATACACACACATTCATTACACATGTATACCACACACTGCACACAGAGGCACACCACATACTCTCACACACATGCATCTCTCTCTCTCTCTCTCACTACACACACACACACACACACACACACACACGTCATCCCCATAGCAGTACTGGGCTAGGTAAAGAGTTTTAAGCCTCTCTTCATAGCCCAACATTGTGATGGGGTTATTTTTGTGGGGGTGGGTATAAAAGTGATTCAGATTTACTCCATTAAAATTTGGTAAGGCCACTGCAAACCCGGTGTTTTTTTTTTCCAGATTTGGCCTGCAGGGAAGCAAGAAGTTAGCCACTTGTATGCTAGACTGGACTTTTGATTTCTTTCCAGTCAAACAGATATGAATCTTCAGCTACTTCCAGCTGGTCTTCAGTATTTGCTTAAAAGTCTCAGAGATCCTAAAAAAATCCCAGAATTAGCTTTTCAGAAACCCAGCCTCTAATTATGTAGTCAGAATTATGCTACATTTCAACTGTTGTCAGGAGGCTGCCTTCCTGCTTTTCCAGTTGGCTCTGTTTTTATTATTATCTTTTATACTTTGCAGTCACATACTTTGCAACACAGACAGTGCATCTCTAAAATGTCACACGCTTGGCAGTTATGTTTCAATGTTTTACATTCCCTTGAGTTTGAAAAAAGGAGTTTGCTCTCTCTTTTTAAGCAATACAAAATTATATATTCCTCTTGATGACTGATGGATTGTTAAGTGCTGCATCATGAAACACCATCGTAGGTACTACAATAAAACACGTTCTACCAACATTTCAAGACTCTCAGAGCTACCTTGCAGATCATTTTGCATTGTATCCATTTTTGTAAATACACACCCACGCACACACACGGGGCTGCTGCTCCTGCTTGTTTCACTCACCACCCCTGCCTACCATCACCAAAGCTCCCCCTACGGGGGTTACCATAGCTCCCCCCATCGGTTGCCAAAGCTCAGCCTGATGCCACTGTCCAGTCCATATATTAGAAGATGGGGAAGAATCAGTGCTGCATGGAACATCCCCACTCCAGTGGGCATAATGTAACAGCTGTGTACCTTGTAGTGCTTTGCTTTTTCAGCACAGAGGTTACACAATATCCCAGCCCAAATTGTGAGAGTCACAACAGTAGCTAACACTGGGCAAGATGGGCAGTAGTCTGACCCAATAAAAAAAACTTCACATGTTTATAGGTGGAAAGTAAATTGAGTGCTTGACTCTTTCAAAGAAGCCAGTGGAATTTGCCTCTTAGACGCAAAGGTCTTTACGCATCCTGAATTCAGACAGACATTGCTTTTCCTTTTAAGCTTTCTTGTTTTTTTTTTTTACTTTTGTTCACTATTGCAGCCTTAATGACCTTTTAATGCATTTTGTTACTGTGGAAGCCATTTAGAAGTAAAATCATTAATCATTCCTTCTGTAATAAAATGTGTCCAAGTTTCATTAAAAGCTAAAGTAAAACCTGTTTAACTAGCTCACAGAGAATCTGCAAACAGATCTATTAAAGTGCAATTGTGTGTGTGCACATATGATGTCTGTGCACTGCACAAGTATGGAAAGACTGACCTAAACCACAGCTCATAGTTAATGCTTAACATATGAAATAAATTCAAGCTGGTATTATTATTATTATTATTATTAACAGAATAAGTTACCAGGCAAAGCTATTAGTCATAGTGTCGTCAGTTTTCTGCCCAGAAAACAATCATAAGAGCAATCAGTTGTACCATTTTATGTGGCAATTTGGCTGGAAGGGAAGCTTCTTTGGCAGCCAAAGGCACATGAAATGATGATGCAGCAACAAAAACAAAGAGGGCTGGTGAGTAACAAAGTAGTAAAAGCTGAGAAAATAAAATGTGTCAGGATTGCTGACTGCGTCAGTAAGGGAATATTTCTACCTACCATGAGCCCTAGAGATGAGGTAAGCTAGTAATCTATAAGCAAGTGTCTTTATTTGATCTTTGCCGTTAACACAATCATATTAATATTGACTGACTGATTGATATCCCGCCCTTCCTCCCAGTAGGAGCCCAGGGCAGCAAACAAAAGCACTAAAAACACTTTAAAACATCATAAAACAGACTTTAAAATACGGGAGGGCCCCACTCATACGGTGGGTTATGTTCCGGCCCCCCGCCGAAAAGCAAAAACCGCTGAATAGAATGGCGCATGATGCCCGAAAACTGCTGTAAAAGCAGAACAAGCGCCGCATGAGTGGGGCTTTAGTCTAATTGTGTCTAATTGAGACCGCCGCATTAGCGAAGCGTCGTAAAGTGGGGCCCTACAGTATATTAAAAGAAAACATCTTTAAAAAAAATTAAGATATTTTGAGATATCCTCTGCCTGGCTCCAGTTCTTCCTTCAGCTGACCTCGTTCTTCTCTCCTACTCTTCACACATCCTCAAGACACACACACACTCTGTGTGGCTTACAACCCACCTTTTATTTCCAGATATTATTTATTACCTGTCTTCAGCTACTCTTTTCAAATTTGGGTGGCATTTTCTCTCCTCATCAGGCCACATCTCTGGTCCAATAGGATGAGGCAGAATACCCACTGACTGACCTAGTAAATCTCACCAGTTTTCAATCTACTTGTGTCCTGTTCAGAGCGGGATTCACGAGGCTGAGACGCAGGTGCAATCAAATCTTGTTTTATTAAAGTAATGGATACATCAAAAGCAGTGCGCTTCATAGAAATCTCTAAGCTAGCTCACTAGAAGTCCCTAACTGCACTCTAGACATGCTCTGCAACGCGTGTAGAAAGTTGACTCAGCAATGTAACCCAGAGAGCTGCTGTCTTAAGTAGGGAAAGTTTTAGATCGTAATCTCTGACTCCTTCGCAAGTTCTGCCTCTGTCCTGTCCGCTTCTCACGGCATCGAGAGCGGGGTGACGGGGTCTGTGCTTCCAACGGCTCGTTCGAAAGAACCATCTCCTTAGCAACCAGCTCGAGGTCAGGGGGCGGTGACATGCTCAGGGCATCTCGAGAACTGCTTGGTAAAGGGGGAGTCAACACCCCCTCTGTGACATCTTCCAACGGCTCCTCCAACCTGTCTGCGGGCAGTGCGCTCTCCGCTTCCGAGACCGCCCCATCCGTGGGAATTGGCCCGGAGTCAAACTCACTCCCCCTCCCAAGGTCTTGCTCAGACTCAACAATTCCTTGGTCTTCCACGCCCTCTGACAGCTGGGAAACCTGGAACTCATGTTTCCCCCCTCCCTGGCCCTCATGGGGCAGCGGAGGCTCAACAACTTATCTGTATATAAAACAGAAACCTCGGTCTCAGAACTACCTTTGTTTTGACAAAGTGTTAAATCTCAGTAAAGTGGACATCCAGTACTTGCTGATATCCTTCTTGTATCTCCACAGCTCTCAGCAGAAAGTGAAGACAGTTTACTTAGAGCTAACGGTTTACATTCAACTATAAATCTCATTATATATATTTTTTGAAAAATTACTGTATATCACAAACAAAGATGATTTCTCCACATTTTGAATTGAGCAAGGGATGAAGAGCCAACAACATTGTCTTAGGCATGAACGAAGACATAGACAAAGGGTTTCTTGTCCCCAGCATAGAAGGCAACAGGTGCTTTGTCAGATTTCTTCCATTAAATACCTGAATCACTGCCTTCCATGTGTGAGCTCAAACACAAGGATATGTTTTTGTTGTTATGATTAATAACTTCCCACACAAGTGTCTCAAAGTGATGTATAATAAAAACCAGTTAAACACAAAAAGCAGATTCTTTTTTAAAAACAGAAAATAGACACCCATGGCAGAGACCCATTCATCCCGGTGGGGAAGCCTCTTGGAACAAAAATGTTTTCAGTTATTTCCAGAAAGAGCGGACAGTGGGTACCTGTTGTATCTCGACCAGAATGCTATTCCACAGAACAAGGGTGGCCATACTGAAAGCCCTGCTCTGAGTTATTGTTGAACAGACTTCTGATAGCATTCGGACTTGCAGGAGACGCTCTCCCACATATTGCAGCTACCAACTGGATATAAAGCAGCCTGTCAAGTAACCTCTAGCTCACGTTCAGCCATCTTCACAGTGTGCCTTCTGCCACCTGCACTCATCTGACCTGTTTCATCACACATAACTCCCCAGTATACCAGGGAGCACAACATGCTCTACAGAGTTAGAGTGCTCAGGAGCAATCGTATCTATAGCCCTCCACATCTCCCCATTCCACAATAAGATGAGAGCCTTATCAGGATTGCCAGCTCTATCCACTGGAAGATCCCCCAGAGCATTCAGGAATCCATTGGAGCCCATATGTCTCCAGGGTGGGCCATCCTAATGGGTCCAGCAGACATCAGTACTGTTAGCCCAAACTTCACCAGGTAGTGGTGTGACCATGACAGCAGGGTCACAGACCCCCCCTCCATTTTGAGACAACCAACCTTGCCACCAGGGAGGAAAAATCAAGGGTATCTCCATCCCTATGGGTCATGCTGGTGACCACTTGAGACAGCCCCATGTGATTGCCATGGAGACCATGAAGTCCTGAGCCAGACCAACAAAAGCAGCTTCAGCTTGGACACTGTAGTTCCCCAGGACAAAAGTCATAGGGTTCTCTAGCACTATTTCAGAGGCCACTTCCACCAGTTTGGTCAGGGAGGCCACTGGACAAAAAGGATGGTTGGTAGACCAGCAACATGCCCAGTCTGTCTCTGGACCAACACCAGGTGCAAGGCCCTCAAGGCCAGACCCCAAATGAAAAAGTATCCTGGTAAGTAAACTAGACTTATGGACGATGGCAACACACAACCCTAGACCCTCCAGTCTGTGCTGGAGCTGCACCAATTATTCACAACAAAGATGGATAAGATCTGCTCCTCCCAGCTCTCAGAGATAAATGCCAGATCAGCTCCCTCATCCACTATCCACTGGGGAGTAGGTGGTAGGGATGGAATGATCTGTCCATTTCAGTTCTCTCAGTTTCTCATTTTTCCAATCTTAAATTCAGTTTCCCATGTTTCATCTCTCCATTTCAGAGTAAGGCCAGGGCCTCAACCGGATCACTAGCTCTGTCCACTGGAAAATCCCCCAGAGCACCCAAGAATGTCTCAGAGGTTAGACCTTTCTAACTGATCCCCCACAGGGAAGAATTGGTCTTTTTGTGGCAAATTACACCAGGAAGCAGTCCAGCCACTGACAATGAGGTAATTTTAAACTTCCAGTCATCAAACCACCCCTTGTGCTATCAGGAGTCCTGTTCTGTGTGTTTGGCTGATGACAAATTGAGATAGCCCTATGGTTTTCAAGGAGGCTATGAAGTCCTGCGCTAGTGCACAAGCAGCCTCAGCATGAATATTGAAGTCTCCAGGAACAGTAGCCCTTATTCCCCCAACACCACATCAAAGACTGCCTCAGCCATCTCAGTCGCAGAGGCTGATGAGCAGCAGAGTGGTGGTATTCAAGCAGCATCCCCAACCTGTCTGTCTGACCCAACAACAGATGCTGTCTGCGAGGGAGAAGGGACTCGGGATTCCTGACCCTGAAAGACCTGAGAGACTTGGGAGGCAGCTGACTGAGAGAGGAGGCGGAGCTCTGGTGAGGTAAGCAGCTCATCAGCATACTTTCTTTCCCATCAGGCTCGGCAGCGCAAATTTAAATAAAAACCAAAAAACCAAACCAAAATCCATTCAACTAACTCCTGGCACTCACAAGAGAAACATCAAGACTGCCACTGACAACCGAAATAGGAAACAACAAACATAAAATGGAGGGGGATCAAGCAGTTGTTGTCACCTGCAACGTGTGCGCTATGTTCATCTTCTTAACGGAAACCAGACGCGATTACACTTGCAGCAAGTGCAGATTGGTGGCGCTCCTAGAAGAAAAGGTTAGGGGGCTGCAGCAACGCATAGACACCCTGCGACTTGTCAGAGAAGATGAGGACTTCCTCGATAAAACACAAGAGGAATTAAGGGAGTGACACAAAGTACAGGAAGAAAGTGACAAGGAAGAACAGGACTGCAACAGCTACAAATCCCCGTGGAGGACTGTCACTGTAAGGGCAAGGAAAAGCAGGAGGGATTCAGATCTGATGCAACTAACAAATCGCTTTCAGTGTCTCTGGGCAGACAGCACCTCTGAAGAGCCTCAACAAACTCACCTGCATCAAGAGACACTGACTGCAAAGGAAGACTCCACACCTCGGAAGAAGGAAGCTGATGCAACCACTGCTCGCGGCAAAAAGAGGAGGGTGCTGGTGGTTGGAGACTCGTTGCTCCGGGGAGTAGAGGCACCAGTATGCCAGCCGGACAAAATGAATCGGGAAGTCTGTTGTCTCCCTGGGGTGTGCATCCGGGACGTCGCTGACAACCTGCCGAGGCTCATTGGGAAACAAGATAGGTACCCCTTTCTCCTCATCCATGTGGGCACGAACGACATGGCCAGAAACACCTTGGAACAGATCACCTCGGACTATTAGGCTCTGGGTAGGAAGGTCAAGCATTTGGGGGCGCAGGTGATCTTCTCGTCAATTCTTCCCATGAAGGATAGAGGACTACAAAGGGAAAGGAAGATACTGCAGGTCAATGACTGGTT
Source organism: Rhineura floridana (assembly GCF_030035675.1). Taxonomy (NCBI): domain Eukaryota; kingdom Metazoa; phylum Chordata; class Lepidosauria; order Squamata; family Rhineuridae; genus Rhineura; species Rhineura floridana. The sequence goes on from NC_084490.1 coordinate 64,235,749, forward strand.
ACGCAGATGGTGTCGACGGGAGAGGTTTGGATTCTGGGACCATGGTCTAAGCTTCTTGGAGGGGGGACTGTTGGCAAGAGATGGGCTGCACCTCACAAGGACTGGGAAGAATCTCTTTGGCAGAAGTATGGCAAAACTCATCAAGAGGGCTTTAAACTAAAGCCTCTGGGGGATGGAGATGATAGCTTAAAGATCAATCCAAAGACAGAGGGTTGTAAACGCAGCGATTTGAAGGGTACAGGAGACACTGGGAGAGAGAAAGGGATGCACGGCAAAGCTCACGGTATATTAACGGAGGAATCCAATCGGGACAAAAGACTTCTGGTGTCTATATACCAACGTGCGGAGCTTGGGAAACAAGCAAGGGGAGCTTGAAGTCTTAGTGCATCAAGGCAAATATGACTTCATAGGGATAACAGAAACTTGGTGGGATGACTCCCATGATTGGAATATAGCCATTTTAATTAATTAATTAATTTATTTGTTTCATTTATAAACCGCCCATAGCAAGTAGCTCTCTGGGTGGTGTACAAAAAGGTTAAAATACAAAAATAACACAGTAAAATCAGATTACAAACGATAACACAAGCAACAAAACAAAATAATATATTAAACAAAATATAAAAGTTTAAAAGTTATGAACATTAAACATTAAAATGCCTGGGAGCATAGCCAGGTCTTAACCTGGTGCCGGAATGATAGTAACATAGGCGCCAGGCGTACCTCTTCTGGGAGGCTGTTCCACAATTCGGGGGCCACTACAGAAAAGGCCCTAGATCTAGTAACTGTCCTCCAGGCTTCTCAGTGAGTTGGTACCCGGAGGAGGGCCTTAGATGCTGAGCGAAGTGACCGGGTAGGTTCATAGCGGGAGAGGCGTTCCACAAGGTATTGCGGTCCCACGCCGTGTAAGGCTTTATAGGTCAAAACCAGCACCTTGAATCTGGCACAGAAACAGATAGGTAGCCAGTGCAAATGGGCCAGAACAGATGTTATATGCGCTGACCGGCTGGTCCTCGTCAATGGTCTGGCTGCTGCGTTTTGCACTAGCTGAAGTTTCCGAACTGTCTTCAAGGGCAGCCCTACATAGAGCACATTACAGTAATCCAATCTAGAAGTTACCAGAGCATGAACAACTGAGGCGAGGTCATCCCTGTCCAGATAGGGGCGTAGCTGGGCTACCAGCCGAAGGTGGTAGAACGCGTTCCGTGCCACCGAGGCCACTTGAGCCTTGAGAGACAAGAAAGGATCGAAAAGAACCCCCAAACTACGAACCTGTTCCTTCAAGGGGAGTGTAACCCCATCTAGAACAGGATAAACATCCACCATCTGGGCAGGGAAGGCACTCAACAACAGTGTCTCAGTCTTGTCTGGATTGAGTCTCAGTTTATTAGCTCTCATCCAGTCCGTTATCGCGGATATCAAGGATATAAACTCTACAGAAAGAATAGAAGCAACAGAAAAGGAGGGGGAGTAGCGTTATACGTCAAAGACAAATACACCTCTATGGAAATCCAAGAGAGCGAACAAAGGGGTCCGATAGAGACCATTTGGGTAAAAATAAATGGAGAAACAAATAAAACCGACATGGTAGTAGGTGTCTACTACAGACCCCCTAGCCAAGAAGAGGTGGTAGACGAGGCCTTTCTCAAACAAATCTCTGAAATCTCAAGGAGGCAAGAAGTAGTAGTGATGGGGGACTTCAACTACCCGGATATCTGCTGGGAGACAAACTCTGTGAAGCACAAAGCCTCCAACAAATTCCTGATGGGCCTTGCTGATAATTTCCTCTTTCAAAAAGTAGAAGAAGGAACAAGGGGATCGGCAATCCTGGACCTGATCTTAACTAACACGGATGAATTGGTCACGGGAATTAAAGCGGTCGGTACCTTGGGGGAAAGTGACCACGTAATGCTGGAATTCGGGATTCTGGGGAAAACCAAAGAAGAATATAGTCAAACATGGACCTTGGATTTCAGGAAAGCCGATTTTAGCAAGCTCAGGGAAATGATGGGTAGGATCCCGTGGCTAGATAGACTAAAGAAAAAAGGAGCCCAAGAAGCGTGGGAGTTCATGAAGAACGTATTACAAAAAGCGCAATCGCAAACAATTCCAAAGAGGAAGAAAAATGGAAGACATCGGAAAAGCCAATGTGGCTACATGGAAGACTGGTGGAGGAGGTAAAAGTAAAAAAGAGCATGTATAAAGAATGGAAAGAAGGACGCATCACCAAGGAAGAGTACCGACGAGCGGCTCGGGCTTGCAGGAATAGCGTAAGGAAAGCTAAAACCCCAAATGAGCTGAGGCTGGCGAGGGAAGCGAGGAACAACAAAAAGGGGTTTTTCAGATATGTTCAAAGCAAGAGAAAGACCAAGGAAACGGTGGGACTGCTGCTCAATGAGGATGGCAAAATGTTGACAGATAATGAGGAAAAAGCAGAACTGCTCAACACCTATTTTGCCTGTTTTCTCCCAAAAAGGGAACAGTGTGCAACCTCGCATCGGTAGCAATCTCAGTAAGGGGTTGGGACTGCAGTTTGAGATTGATAAGGAGATAGTCAGGAAATACCTATTTAACCTAAATGAGTTCAAATCTCCAGGGCCTGATGAACTGCATCCCAGAGTATTGAAGGAACTTGCAGATGTACTCTCGGAACCTCTTGCCATCATCTTTGAGAAATCCTGGAGAACGGGAGAGGTGCCGGAGGATTGGAGACGGGCAAATGTCATCCTGCTCTTTAAAAAGGGTAAAAAAGAAGATCCGGGGAATTGCAGGCCGGTCAGTCTGACTTCAATACCGGGAAAGATATTAGAACGGATAATAAAAGAGTCCATTGGCAACTATCTCGATGACAATGCTGTGATTAGTAGGAGCCAGCATGGGTTTGTCAAGAAAAAATCCTGTCAAACTAATCTCATCTCTTTTTTTGATCGGGTCACTAGTTTAGTAGATAGTGGAAATGCTGTAGATGTCATCTTATCTAGATTTCAGCAAGGCGTTTGACAAAGTCCCCCACGACCTTTTGATTAGCAAACTAGTCAAATGCGGACTAGATGGAAATACTGTCAGGTGGATTCACAACTGGTTGGAAAACCGTACTCAAAGAGTGGTCGTCGGTGGCTCTGCTTCGGACTGGAAGGAGGTCTCGAGTGGAGTGCCACAGGGTTCTGTCCTGGGGCCGATACTCTTCAACATTTTTATCAATGACTTAGATGATGGGGTGGAGGGAAGCCTTATGAAGTTTGCGGATGATACGAAACTGGGAGGGATAGCTAACACAATGAAAGACAGGAATAAAATCCAAAGGGACCTGGATAGACTAGAAAATTGGGTTGAAATTAATAAAATGACATTCAATAAAGACAAATGCAAGATTCTGCATTTAGGCCACAAAAACAAAATGCACGGGTACAGGATGGGAAATACCCGGCTTAGCAGTAGTGCGTGTGAGAAGGACCTTGGAATTGTAGTGGATCGCAAGTTGAACATGACCCAGCAGTGTGATGCTGTGGCAAAAAAGGCAAATGCGGTTTTGGGCTGCATAAACAGAGCTATAGTTTCCAGGTCGAGGGAAGTAACAGTCCCACTATATTCTGCATTGGTCAGGCCTCATCTGGAATACTGCGTTCAGTTCTGGGCGCCTCATTTTAAGAAAGATATAGACAAGTTAGAGCGGGTTCAGAAGAGGGCGACAAGGATGATAGCCGGTATGGAGAACAAGTCTTATGAGGAAAGGTTGAAGGAATTTGGCATGTTCAGTCTGGTGAAGAGAAGGCTGAGGGGTGATTACACTCTTTAAGTACCTGAAGGGCTGTCACATAGAGGAGGGTACAGATTTGTTCTCTGCTGCCCCAGAGGGTAGGACTAGGTCTAATGGTTTTAAGTTGCAGGAGTGTAGATTCAGATTGGATATTAGAAGGAACTTCTTGACAGTAAGGGCGGTTCGGCAATGGAACCGACTGCCTAGGGAGGTGGTGGGATCCCCTTCACTGGATGTCTTCAAGCAGAGGCTGGACAGCTATCTGCGGGAGATGCTCTAGCTGTGGATTTCCTGCTGTGAGCAGGGGGTTGGACTCGATGGCCTACAAGGCCCCTTCCAACTCTATGATTCTATGATTCTATGCAGGCCCTTCAGTCCAGCTCCTAACTGACATGGCTTCCTGGTGATGGTCAGAGACCACGGTGACATCCACACCTGGCTCGCCATAGTTATCCATGAAAGAAAAGGAAGGTGAACTTCAGTCATCTTATTCTTTGCCCTTTAAGGATTTAAGCTACCCTCTAAGAGGGTTTTGTTTTACACTAATTTGCTGTTGATTTCATTGATGGGACAGTGTTGATTATGATGGTTAGAGAGAAGCTAGTCATGCTGCAGGCATGGGCTGCTCAGTGATGCACCAAGAAAGGTGGTGGTCACTGCAAGGGGAGATACCACAGGGGATTATTACCCCTGTGGCATCTTCCCTTCTGGGATGCCATTGGGACAAGGACTTCACCCACATGAAAGTGACAAATAGAGAAGAGATTGTGTACTTGTACATTATTTTTGTATTTTATGTACCCTGCTCCTGATTTTCTCCTCTCCTATTCCTTAGGATGTGTATGTTATATATGTACTATTTTTACAGTTGTATCTATGATTTTGTATTTTATTATATATTGTTTATCATTATAATTGCTTTAATTTTGTATGGTATAGATATTGTTTTAACTATTAGCATATATTGTTTGTTATTTTCTAAGCTGCAAATCACCCTGGGGTCTTTTGATTTAGGGTGATATATAAATATGATACTGCTGGTATAGCACAGTGGGGAGGAGAGTCTGGCTGGGAGTCCACAGTCTGTGAGTTCAAATCCCTGCTCATGTCTCCTGGGTGTAAAGGGCCAGCTAAAGATCACCCCCACAGTGAGTGGCTCAGGGGCTACATGCCCTGCCACCTGTGCAGCCGTGGGCAAGCTGCATAGTCCCAAGGAGCCCAGTTGCTCCCCAGCTGGCAGTTGCAGACAAGGAGGGGGCTGGCTTGTGCAGCTGTGGCAAGCTGAGCAGGCCCTAGCCAGCTGGGGAGGACTAGCCTCAGAGGGAGGCAATAGTAAACCCCCTCTGAAAACCGCTTACCATGAAAACCCTGTTCATAGGATAGCCATAAGTCGGGATCGACTTGAAGGTAGTCCATTTCCATTTCCATAAATATGATAGATAGATTAGATACAGCTGCAGTGAGTCCAGGTAGACAGAGTTGGGTGAGATCAGGCCCACCTTCCTCACCCACCCAGGTTTCAGTTATTCATGCCATGTCGGCTTCCTCATCCATAATTAAGTTGTGGATGAGTGAGGTCTTATTTTGAACCTACCTGACATTCATCAGCATCACTGTCAGACCAGGGGCTTAGCAATGAAAGAGCAACCAAGTATCTATGATGCAGTAACGGGAATGTGATGAATCCATCTACACCCAATGCTCTATTTGCCGTCTGGCTGTAATCATGGCAATAGGTGCAGCATGACCATTGTTGGGAGCCAATATACTACCATGGCACATCCTGCTACAAAAATACAGCCACACCCCTTCATGCAATTCAAACCCACTCATCCTTCTCACAAAACCCACTATCACTCACACAACTCCCAACCACAGGTATAAGAGCCCCAGTCAGTCAATATCACTGATGGAGGACATCCGATTTACTTGGACTCCTTCCAATATTACTGGGCCCCACATCCCATCTTCACCTGAGATAAAATGGAAACACAAGTAATCACACAGGTAATTCTCTCACCCTGGGGAGAAATGATTTTATGCCAGCAGGTTCTCACCCTGTGGGCCCAGCAACACGTCCTTTCTTCTCTGTCACTAGCACACAGACATGTACATGATCTGCTATGACAGACTGCATACAACTACCCACAACAAAATAACCACAATGGTCTAGCAGTCACAAAGCTGAACAAAAAAAATCAATTCTCCCAGATAAAGAATAGCAAGAGGGTAGAACCATCACCCGCATAACAACCCAAAGGGCCAATCCCCTTATGTGTCTTCCCTTTGAGGGCAGTTCTCAAAAGAGCTGGATTAAAGCAAGAAGAGTTTCCCTCCACCAATTGGATGCCTTAGCCACAGGTGTTATGGCTCAAACTGCGCACTCTGCTGCCTATGCAGCTGAGATTCAGACAAACCAACAGATAATGAACCCAAGGCCAATGGCTTAACAGACATCAAGGAGGGCAGATGATGTTACTTACCACTCCAGCACTCCATGTATCCCACTACCAGAAAGAATGTTCTGTTAGGTAATATCACCAAATGTGAACAATAACCTCACCATAATAAACAAACAAATAAATATTATTGGAGGTGGTGGGGTGGGATCACCACAGCATGGTGGCAGCAGGGTGGGATCTACACAATGGCCCATGTCGAAAGTTAGTGGTTGTCCAGGTCAGTTAATCCACATTGTAACCCAAGTTGTTCAATCCACATTGTAGGGGCATTACTGATATTTATGCTAACATTACAATATTAGCAATGTAGTTCTTTCCTGCAGGTGGCATGACAGCCTTTTTCAATACTGATTTTTTATAACAATAATGGGCATGATCTATCCAAAATGCATAAAACTAATTTCACTGTGAACGTTAAGTAATATGCACATGCTTCACTCTAATTAACTTTGGATATTACATCATGTAATTGTCCTTGCATGCACAAAGCTTAAATGAGCTACTAATTCCTGATTCCATTATTACTAAGTCTTCAAAGGACACTTGTGAGATGAATTGTTGAAGAACATCGATATCAATCAAGATAGTGTCATTCAATGCCATATTAAGATATATACAAGTGGGACCTGCAACAAAATGTTACAGTGTGGCGTGCCCTCTCTTCAGGATTTCAGCCACTCCATTGTATTCCCCACTCCCATCAGCCAGCCCGCAAGCATATGGTGGCCATTGAGCATGTTCAGTTCTTAACAGACTGGGTCACAATACCAAGGTCCAAGCCCCTTAGACATTGGGCAGTTGTCCTTGCTTCTTTCAGACACACACTGTCTTTCTTTTCAGTCTTTTTGTCAGACCTCCTCAATGGGGGGGAATTAAAAAAATGCACCTAGCACTCAACAGCATTTAGCACCCCTCCTTCCAGAAGCAGCTTCTACTTTTCTCAGGCTTCTTCTCCCCAACCCCTAGCTCCTTAGGAGGCTCCTGAGCCATCAGCAGCAATCTGGAGGTTTGCAGCATCTTGCCAGCCTGACCCTTCCTCAGCTGCAGCCTGTCATGGCTAGTTGCTGGTCAGTTAGGAACAAGTCAAGGAGACCTGATCTCTTTGGTCCTGCCTCCGTTTTCTAAAAGAGAAAGTTGTCAGCAAGATATGTCAGGAATTTATTGGTGGCTGCATGCTTAGTGGAGTTTCTCTCTCAGCAGGTATTAGGGTAATCGAAGTTCTCCATCACTATTGTGATTCCTTGAAGCTAGGGGAACACATGACCTCACCTGTTTCTTTCCCTGGACCTTTGTCATAGCGTTTCTGTGAAGACCACAACATTTTTGTGTGTGGGAGGATGCTTACTATCTGACAAGGTGGCCAGAGGGTCTTTTTTCCTTTCCTTTTAATATTAAAGAAAGACATGCTGCTACACTAAGCTTTTAAACCAACCTGGTTTCAAAATTGCTTGAGAATGGCACTGGGAACATTGGTGCATGATGAAGTAATGTGGTTTCTATTTTATAGGGGGGGAAAGATGGCTGCCCCCATTCTATCCATTATTATCGATAGAAAATTTATGGGCTACTCTATTTTTCAGGATTCCTCAAAGAATTATACCTCCGTGTAAATGTGTCTTTATTCTCCTGTAGAATAAATCCCAGTTACATTCCCTTGCACTTATCTATTCCACTGAAGTCTGAGTGAATGTAAATTGCATTTCAGGGAACTCTAGCAAGGTGTAAATTAAATTAGCATGGGTTCTGTTTTAATTTACACCTTCTCCACAAGAGCATATTAAATGGAACTTAGACTTCAGAAAGTGTGGGTGTAAACCTTAGGCTGGTGTTGACTCTGAGCTGCATTTCCATTTCATCTGTTCATTTTTTTCAGCATCTGAAGACTGATAGTACCAGAATGCAAATAATGGTGTGATAGTAAAACATTTACACAAACTTGTTCACAGCTTGTAAAACAGCATAAACTACCAAGTGAATGAATGAACAACTCAATCAATCAAAAACAGCGGTGGGACACATTCCATAAACGGTTGAAGATTCACCACTGTGGGCAAAATGGCCACAATTCTGGTTATACCTTATATCTAGATGAACATGTGTGAAATTTACTTGAAACAAAATTTTTAGAGTCCTAATGAGAAAGAAGGGTAGAAGGCTGATGGTTGCACATTCACTTGAAGGTGATTGTGGGAATTGGTGACTTCTTTAAATTATAGGAAGAGGTATCACCAGTAGTGGCTGCCAGGGCAGGGAGGACATGGCTGCATTGTGGAACTGACTTTTCAGAGTTGCACACTGCTGGCTTTTACCAAGAGGGGCAATGTATCAGGGAGCTGGGTATGGTGTGGGCACAGAAGAAGAACCAATCCAACAATGCACCCTCATCGCACCAAGCTCCCTGCTGCCTTTCACCTCTCCTTCTCCCTCTTGGCAGCCAGCAGATGGACAGCCTTGGGAAGCCAGCTCAGCAAGCAGCATGCTGACTAACTGACCCTTCAAAAAATACTCTCTCTGTAGCAGATTTTAACTTCTCTGTTTTAATTTAGGGCAGGGATGAATTAGTCTTTTGTGAAAACCTTTGCCCCCTGTGAAAATAACCCCCTTTAATTGATCCCCCTCCCAGTTGGGAATTAGACTAGCCTCTGTGTACATGCTTGCTTTCTATCTATTCAATTTGTATATTTGTAAATAGTTACTATAAAAGGCATGATTTGCCGCCCTGGGCTTCTGCTGGGAGAAAGGGTGGGATATAAATCTAATAAATAAATAAAATGTCCCCAATATTCTCACCTCACAAGAAAACTGAGGGTGGCAACAAGAGAACAGGGCTTTTATGTGATGGCCCCCAGTTACAAAATGGTCTTCTCAGGGAAACTGACATTGTCCTCTTTTTGGTGCCAGACAAAGACACCTGGGCATTTGAACAGCACTAGCAGCCTGGTATTTGGTAACTGTTTGACATTCATTCTTGTGTTGGATGAGGGTGACTATCACATGTTTTTGGATTTTGTTTGATATGTGAACACTGCAGTATATTTTTATTGAATTGTTTGAATTGATATTTGATTATATATTACATTTTCTGCTTCTTTATTTCTTATTCTGCAAATCAGCCTGGAACTTCCAACTGGTTGTGAGAAGTGATTAACAAATTTAATAAACTAACTAAGTAGTCATGCAATCCAATACATGTAAGCTCCAGTGAATTCAATGGAACCAACACCCGTCCCAGGTAACGATGTACAGGATTATAGCCTAACTTTCTACCGACATTGCAATCAGAGGAAAAAACATGCTATTCCCTCTGGATGCATCATTTTATTGTCAGCCCCTTTTACTCTGCAAATATGACTCTCAGTTGCATCAAAGGGGGGGGGGAGTACTCAAGCTGTTCTCTTTGCAGTCTCCCCTACCCACAGCTGCTATTAGAAAATTCTAGATAAAGGAAAGGAAAACGATGCCATTTCAATGATTTATTGCACAGAGGAATCCAGTTTCCATGGACAAAAATGTTGCTATGTTTATTCTTTCCAATAACAACATGTACACATGTTCAACCTGTAGATGTAGCATTAAAAGTGACAGTTGGTTATTGCTTTGTTGAGTAAAGGACAATATAAAAACTTAGCTTGCTCTATAGCTGTTTTCATGCGTGGTAAGGAGAGGCTGGCCCAGTCTTCTTTGGAACTACAGATCTATCATTTCAAAATCCTTGAGAGTAAACTTGATTACATATGCCATTTTATTATCTCCCTCCACAACCTCCTCAATATGTTCACATATAGTAGCACATTCATTACACCAGAGAGAGTCTATTTTGTGTGCATTTTTTGTATGCACTTGAAACTACATAAATGTCTGTAGCTGTTCTTTGTCGTCAATCTTTTGCAGCTTACCAGCAAGATACCCTTCTTGTTAGTTAGACAACTAACAACTTGTTGTCTATATTTGCATTGCTTCTAGAAATGATTCACTCGCGAATGCTCACCCAAAGGATGACCTAATATGGATCACAAAAAAAGAAAAGAAAAGAGGATACATATGTGCCAACTTATAAGTGTGGATGAAAATTTAGAAATAATTACTGGAATGTAAACAGAAATGAAATACATCTCGCGCCTGAAACATCATCTTACCCCTTATATACCCAGTCAATGACTACACTCTTCAGGTGAGGGCTTCCTGCAGATACCATCTTATCAGGAGGTCCATTCCACACAACATGTGGAACTCCCTGCCGCTCCTACTGGGGGGAAGGAGCCACTCTGGGCTCCTACTGGGAGGAAGGGTGGGATATAAATCAAATAATAAATAAATAAGTAAACAAGCAAACATAGGAAGCTTTAGTGTAGTGGCACCTACCCTTTGGAATTCCCTCCCCTTAAATATTAGACAGATGCCATCTCTTGTTATCTTTTTGGCACCTTCCTCTTTCAACAAGCTTTATTATCCCACTCTGTGCTGGAATTGTTTTAAAAAAATGTTTTAAAAGTTGTTTTTTAAAGGTGTTTTGTTTTAATATGTTTTAAAGTCTTTTGTTTTTAAGATGTTTTAAAGTGCTTTTAGTGTTTTTGTTTGCCACACTAGCCTCCTTCTGGGAGGAAGTGTAGGATATAAATTTAATTAATTAATTGTGGAAAGATTGTGAGCATGTGATCTGGAGGCCTGCCTGGGGTGCTGCCAGGCGCTAACAGTTAATGAAAAAACCCCACCGGGAGCTTCAAGTTGACAGGGTGGCAGCAGCAAGGCCCTGCCCTTCCTAACAGGGACAGGAAAGGAGCACAGGAACGAGCAGGTAACAACTGCAAGTACTGCTCATCCTCAAATCTTGTCTTAGATTTGCCGGCTTATGAGCCTGTGAGGGAGGCAAGGCCAAGATGCAGGCTGAAGTTCCACAGAGGAGGCAGAGTCAAATCTCATGACTGGAAGATCAGAGGGAGGAGAGAAAACTGAAGGAGATGGAATGGAATGTGTTGGAGAGCTTTGTCTGATATCTGGCCCCTTTCTAATCTTTGGGGACTGGAAATGCATTTCGTTTCCTTTAACAGTTACAACATTAATAGAACAGGTGGTTTTAAATTTGTAAAACATCTGAGTGGATTAATAGTGAACTGATATGAACACAGCAAAACAAAGAGTCAGAAAACTAAGAGAAGGGTCATTCCTACTTGCATAGACTTCAGAGCCCATATTCACACACACGAGTCATTTTGACCAGAGTGCCATTCGCTGTGTGCATTATAAGATGTGGAACACCCATCTTTCTCAAATGGAGCAGATTTTCATTTTCGGAGGGTATGCTTGCCACCTCTGCTTTCTGCCTGTCTCTGAAGGGAGATGAGAGGCACAGGAAGCTGCTGCTTACTCTGCCTCCTTCTCCACCTCTTGTTCTGCCCTCTCCTCCCTCTTTTAGGTACAGCTGCTATAGCAAGGGCAGATTAAAATGGCAATGAAGGTTTTGGAACTTGACTGGGCTGGCAGAAGCCCTGTAGTCGGAGGGAATGGGTGCACCCCCACCCAACATGTGTTTTGCATTCCCCCCCCCAGGATTATTTTTCTTTTTGGAATTTGTGACATGACAGACAAGACTGTCCAAACATGAGGTAGAGCCTGTTTTAGGGCCTGTTCTGTAGCAATGATAGCAGCAGAAAGTTACTTCTTTTTCCATCAGCAATGTGCCTGCTCAGTGTGAGCCAGCAGAAAGGGCCTTGTACAGTTTGGCTTCCGCAGGAAAATAAATATAAACCCTCAGAAGCCTGCTGTCACCAATTTGCAAGACACTTTGGACAAAATCACTTGCATCTAATCTGCTTTCAGATGACTGCTACAGGGACTGTGCTGATGTTGTCTAGTCTTTGCTCTTGATTTATATGGATACCTTTCAATTTCTTCATCCTGATGTCGTGGATGAGACTCTTGCAGAAATGTGCCTGACCATCGACCCATTACCATCCCGGTTGCTTAAGATGTCAAAATTATCTGTCTAGATGACTGATGTTATTCATGTCTCCTTGAGAGAGGGTCTGTTCCAATTGGTCTAATGGAAGCCATAGTGATACCATTGGCTAGAAATGCCATTTTAGGAGTCCTCTAGTTTCAATAACAATTTTTCCAATTTGTAACATTCCATGTCTGGCAAGGTACCCAGGCATGTCATGCCATGCTCCCGATTTTCCTGGCTGAAACCGGTTCCCTTTCAGTCTAGTTTTTGGTCCAGCTTAGGCTAGAAATTGCCTTGATCATCTTGGTGAATTACTTGCACCAAGATATGGTTGGTGGAGTTTGACCTTGTTGACTGATATCATCAACCACTGGAACTTTGTAAAGTGGCTCACAGGGATCAGGGGCACTGTACTGAAGTGTTTTACCTCTTTCCTGGGGATAAGTCTCAGAAGGTGATGCTGGGAGACTAATCCTCAACGTCTTGGTCATTTGCCTATGTGGCTGCACAGGGGATTTGATCCTATGGGGTGCAGGGTATGCCTTGGCAAATGTTTTCTCTGTGGGGAAGCTGCTAAGCAGCACCCCGCAAGACTGATGCCTCTGTTCAACAGCTGTTGCACAGAGTATTTGATCCTTCAGAGTTTACCTTCACATGTGTGCCCTCCCTGCAGAGAAGTTGCTTGTGAAGGAGCACCCTGCAGGATTGAACCCTCCTGTTCCCAACTGTGTGCTTAATTAGGTTTTTTTTAAAAAAACCTAATTAATAATTAGCCCTGCCCCCAAAATCATTTGGATGTGGGGTCAGTGGGTCAACCCAATCTTTGGGGCCCAGATCAAGGGCCCAGGGTGGAGTGGGGGGCTTTGAAGGCACACAATATTTCCAAGTCAGATGCTCTACTAAACCTTCTAATAAGTGTTCTTTTGTTAATGTACGTTAACAATGTCAGATTCCTCAGAAACGTATAGAAGATAGTTTCCAGGGTTCTTTCCTGTTCCAGTGTAGACAAAAAAATGGAATCCAGGGCAAAACTATGCAAATAGGAACAGATACAGCTTTCAGTAGTTTCCATTTATTTCTGTGGGCTAGGCTGTATTCTGAAAACACAGTTTAGTGGCTGCAAACCCTTACTCCATTGATCCTAGAGATTGGGGTCACCAATATGGCTCCCATCCAAGTTGCATGTCCCTACGTGCATCCCTTTACTTTTTCCCATTTAAGTTAATGGTTGCATTCCCTTATATGGGGCATTATCTCTGTGGGAAAGAAACCTGCCTCTATCCCTCTCGTTGGATATCCTGGCATTCATAGAGCAAGTTCACATTGGGGAAGGTGTAATATGCCTTCCTGTGCACAGCACCCACAGTCGCATGGCAGAATTGTGTTATTCAGATGGACATCTTGGTGATAATCTTTATATTACAAGCTCTGCAACAAAATGTTGCAGTGTGGAGTGCTCCTGTGCAGGATCCAGCTAGTCTCTTCCAGGATACTTCTCTTCCAGGATATATATTTTATTTTATGTATTTTAATTGTATTTTATGTATTTTAATTTATTTTAATGTTTTTTGTGATTTTACTGCTTACAATTTTATTATGTACATGTCTGATTTTATTTTTGTAAGCCACCCTGAGTGCCCATTATATGGTACAAGGGCGGGATATAAATATTTTAAATAAATAAGTAAATAAATAAAATACTTCATACCATCCCCCCTTCCCACCAACATCCTCAGCATACTCAGACCACTGAGCATACTCAATTCCCATTGTCTCTGTCTGTCTGTCTCTCTCCCCCCACCCCCAGTTCTGCTATACCTCCCTCTTATGGATGGTGCCGTTTTGGGTACACAAGATTCCACACGTGGATAATGTGTTTGCCCTTAGTATATAGGATCTACTAAGCCTTTGTTAGGTTTAAACATTTCCATCCTTACCCTCGTGTATTTTTAACAATACACAATACAAAATTTTAACAATTTTTACACATGCCACCTCCAGATTTTGCAGTAACAGAACACTAATTTTCACCAACGCAAATGTAACTGGTTTTTGACAATAAAACTGTTCTCTGTCATTAAAAAGCAGTACATTTGGAACCAATAAATGAAATTGATCCTTTGCACTTTATATAATCAACCTGTGAAATTTGCCATCATAGGAGGTTGTCACACCAAATATGCTAGCTGGATTTTAAGAGGCCTGGGTAACTTTATGATTGCTAATAGTGTTGGTTGCTATGCATACTAAAAGAAATGAAAGTGATGCATTATTTTACCATTTGGAGGATGTTTCTGTAAATTGGGAGGCAATTCCTTGCCTTTGCCACCTGGGCTCGTTCAGAGGGAAGGGCAGGATATAAATTCTACTACTACTACTACTACTGGTGGTAGTAGTGGTAGTAGTATTCAGTCAATGTTTTGTTTGAAGGTAGCAGGCAGGTTGCTTTCTTTGAAGGGATGGATCGGTCAATCTATTTCTGATCTGTGTTAGTTGTTCATTCATAAGTCTGTTCTGTCCCGTTTCAGCATTAGCCTGATTGCTTTAACTGTACAAAAATGGATTTATGGCCATTACTGACCCCATGAGGTATATACATTATGCATGTACAATACTCCACAAGATTCATTTTTTATCTGTAGTGTTTTGAAGCAGAACAATCTGTTTTGGATCTGCTCTTAGCTATTCCAATCTGATTCATTATCCAGGTCCAAATCTGATCTGTTAAATCCAAAGCTGTTTCATACACCCTCACTCACTATGATGGGGACTCTAAAATGACTTTAACTTTTTGCTTCTTTCTAAAAATGACCTCCCCTTCCCACCCTTTTTGCATGTTGATGAATCTTGCAGACAAATCAGTCCCTCCAGAGTAGATTAAGCTTGCCAAATATCAGGCAGATCTGTCCAGGGTTTTTGCAGGAAACTTTTATTTATTTATTTAGTTAGTTAGTTAGTTAGTTAGTTATTAAAAAAGAAAAAATGGATTTTTTTCTGCCCAAATTGGATGCAAACGCAGGTATGGAGATGAAGCCTGCCAAATTTCTACTCTAATATATATCTGTCTAAGAGTGTTGTCATAATGTAATTTGTGTGACTGCTGACAGAGGGTGCTAGCCCTGAGAACTACAGCATGAAGACAATTTGGAGGAGGAAGTGGAAACTGAAGGAGGAAAGGAAGCTAAGGATGAAGAGGAAGAGGAAGGATGGACGGCGGTGGCTAGATGACAATTAGGACAAAGAGGCGGAATGGGGAATGAAGGAGGAGAAGAGGCAGAGGAGGAATGGTGAGCAGCTGAGGAGGCTGAGGGGGAGCCCAAGGGGAGGGATGGGGTGGGGAGCAACGATAGACCCATTTTCTGTTGAAAGAAGCTTTCGGGGGTGGCTTCCAAAGGGCTCAGTTTTGCTACCACTACCCCCCCTGGCACGGGGGAGGGGCTTTGACTTGTCCCTAACTCCTCAATATCTGGGAGGGATGCAATAAAAAAAATGACCTCCTCCTGCATCCCCTAATGCAAGGGAGATACATCTAGTTAATTTGGGTGCATGACAGAGCTCCCTTTGAGGAGTGCTGTCAGGCACCAGAAAAAGGATTGACCTCCCCCTGCATCACTTGATGCTAAGGGAGATCAATCCAGCTAAAAGGTTCTTTTAGCGTCATGTTGCTGCCTGCAAGGTGCTTTGAAGTCTGGACTTTGTGACTCCAAAGCCCAGTGAAATAGAATATATGCCCCCGAATCAAGCTGGATTGGATGGAGGCCGATAGGTGTAAAGGGAGGAGGGAATGGCTTTGGTGAGGAGTAAAGGGTTGGGGGGGCAGAGGGTAGGCAGGGGTAAGTGAGTAGGGGGTGCAGGCCCTAGTCAGGTGCAGCATCTATCTCAAACTGTAGACTCTTCTCTTTTTGGGGGGAATGGGGTGGGATCCCTCTCCTAGTTTGTGTGTGTGCTCAATCCATTTGCAATCATGAGGAAGGTGCTCTGTTTTCAGACAAATAGGTTCTGGGCTATTGTGCTACATGATTTTAACTTCTTTGCAAAATAATTTAAAAAACCTAGAAAAGTCACATATTTTTTTCTCAACCCCCCCCCCAATATTCCTGGAAGTTCTCAGAGAGAGCTTTGTTAGGAAAAAGAATGCTCTCGTAAACCCTTACACCCTGTTCTGTCAGTTAAAATTCATGTTTACTTAAACCTCTCTCCCCCAAATCACAGTCATTGGAGTGCACAGGGAAAACTAGATCTATCCACCAAAACTAAAGATCCCCCCACCTCTCCACCACCCTTCCCATTTCCTCTATAACCCTCTCATGCTCTGGGCATTTCCTCAGTCTGCTTGGTTTTGTTTCCAAGAAAAGAAACGGGGGAGGGATTACTGGGAGCTAAACTTCATGGAAAAAATGAGGCAACAGAGCTACTCAGAAAGTTGGGCACTCCCTGATCTGTCTCGATACCCTTTGTTAATGGCAAAATCCAGCTCAGTAACATGACCCAGCAGTGTGATGCTGTGGCAAAAACGGCAAACACGGTTTTGGGCTGCATAAACAGAGCTATAGTTTCCAGGTCGAGGGAAATAATAGTCCCACTATATTCTGCATTAGTGAGGCCTCATCTGGAATACTGCGTTCAGTTCTGGGCGCCTCATTTTAAGAAAGATATAGACAAGTTAGAGCGGGTTCAGAAGAGGGAGACGAGGATGATAGCCGGTATGGAGAACAAGTCTTATGTGGAAAGGTTGAAGGAACTTGGCATGTTCAGTCTGGTGAAGAGAAGGCTGAGGGGTGACATGATTGCACTCTTTAAGTACCTGAAGGGCTGTCACATAGAGGAGGGTACAGATTTGTTCTCTGCTGCCCCAGAGGGTAGGACTAGGTCTAATGGTTTTAAGTTGCAGGAGTGTAGATTCAGATTGGATATTAGAAGGAACTTCTTGACAGTAAGGGCGGTCCGGCAATGGAACCGACTGCCTAGGGAGGTGGTGGGATCCCCTTCGCTGGATGTCTTCAAGCAGAGGCTGGACAGCTATCTGCGGGAGATGCTCTAGCTGTGGATTTCCTGCTGTGAGCAGGGGGTTGGACTCAATGGCCTACAAGGCCCCTTCCAACTCTATGATTCTATAAACATGAAAGACTATCCCAATTTGCCTCATTATTCAGGGTACATACAGAGCCATTGCACACACCCAATATACCTCCGCTACCCCACAGACCTACATGCTTCATTTATTTCATCCTTCCTTTATTCATGTACGTTAAAGGGCCAAACCAGTTGTGATGTTTGAGATGCATGAGTGCAGTCCACAGTGTGATCCTAGGCAGTGGGAAATTCTTAACCCACAATTTCCTGCTTTGGATCATGGGGAACTATGGTGTAACTACGGTATCTCTTCTGAAGCTGGATGGGGAGGAGAGGAGGGGAGAGGAGGTGGTTCAGCTTGTTTCACAGGGCTGAGCTGTAGGCAGCTGTCTGAGATTAGCTGGAACCAGAACCCAGGAGTTGTGGCAGAGAATTAGAGACAAGGGAGAAAGCCTTAAATCAGGACTAGTGAGTAAATCAGGATCAAAGGCAGGGGTGTAGTTGCCTGGAGTCTTGGGATGTCTTAGACCCCTTATATTTTGGGAGTAGGGTCGCTATGTCTCCAGGATCCTATGAGCCAATCTGCACAAAAGGGGAGTGTGTTAGCCACTGAAAAGAGTCTTCTAACAAGCTTCCTTGTCCTTTCCTGATGATTGGAGCCAATCAGAATGAAAGAGGGTGAGTGAGTAAGCCACTGAGAAGTCTCTTCTCAGTAGTGAACACTCCCATCTTTCATGCTTATTGGTTCTTAGGGACATCTGTTGTTGTGGAAGAAGGCATTAACAAGGAACTCGTTCTTAACCCAGTAGCAAAAAAAAAGGTGTGTGGGTGGTTGAGACTATCATGAAGGGACCTTTCACTTCTGAATTTGCCACAACACTACTGATCAAAGGACAAACCAAGAGGCAGGACTTCAGAGGAAGCCAGAAGTCAGGACTAGAGAACAAGCAAAGGAAACAGGAACACACCAAAGCTCAAGAACACTGTTGCTTAGGTAAATCAAATGGGGGGGGAAAGGCCTCTTAGGGACAATTACTAGCCTGAGTAGATGGAGTCAGCCCACAGCCTGAGGGCACCTTAATGCCAGGTAGATGCTGCATCCTGATGTTCAGTGGCTCACCATACAGGGTAGTTGCACAGAGATCCAAAGAGCTCCTGATAGGGTTACTCCTGATAGTGTCACTCATTCCCACTCCAATGATTACCATAATATTTTGGCCAGTTCAGTGTGTAAGTAGGCCACAGGGACCAGGAGCCAGGAGAGACCAAGCCAAGAGTCAGAGCTGAGGTTTCCACATAAAAGAATGGAGATGTTGGAGGAATTCAATCTTTGCAAATTCCTATAGAAAATTCTGATCCTGATTCTGATCCTTGGTCTGAAGGCACATAAGGCCAGCTCCCTGCTGAAGCTAAGCAGGGTCAGGTCTGGTCAGACCGCTTGGGAACCATATGTAAGCTGCTTTGTATTTCTATCATGAACAGAAAGGCAGGTAAATAAATAAATAAAGTGCAGACTGCAGCGTAGTTATTCTAGAGGTTGTACACTTCTCCAAATGTGATGCATATTTAAATACAAGTTTTGAGAGAAAATGTACTTTAATCTGTAATTATTTTTTTAATGTGAAAATAGAATGAAATTCTGTGTTAAAGCATGCAAAAGTGATGTGGGCCAGAAATAGACAGCATCACCCACCTCTAACTGAAACACTCCAGAACCATAAAGGGCCCTTGTTAGGCATTCTCTTTCTTCATGCAATATGGATGAATGAGCATGCTGGAAGCTCTGCTCCCACCAGTGTACTACCTCCCCCTTTCTGTCAGCCCTTCATGAGTGGAAGGAGGAACTTCATCGTAAGTTTATTACGGTCAAGGACCCACTATAAAACAAGAGATACAAAATACAGTATATATACAAAAGGAACAGAATGACAATAAAACAGAATACAAAATAAAATTGCTTCGAAGCAAGAGCATTCAGTTAAGAGGGCAAGGTTAGCTGTATTTGTTGGGAGGCCTGAATAAACTTAGCTACTTGGAGGGAAGTTTCCCTATCTGAACCAGTCAATAGGTAAGATACTATAGTTTCCGGGGGCTTGGAAGAATACCTTAGTAGCAAGAGGGAAATACTGTCCCTTAACGAAGAGTATAGGGGACAGTTTAAAACCATGTGGTGAAGGGTTTCGATGGAGCCCATTCCACATGGGCAAAGACGTTGTACAACAGGGAGACCAGCATACCTTCCTTTCAACAGTGCTGAGTGCAGAGAATTGAATCTGGACTTCGTAAAAGCTAGTCTAAATTTAAGTACTGTAAGGTAGTCCAAATAGGGAGCATAATTTTCAAGGACCATTTTTAGTTTCAAAAAAAGAGGAGAACATACTTTAGTGGCTCCGCTGGTCGTAGATTGTAAGTCAGAATCTCTAAGCCGAGATCGAATTTGGGCTTTTGCCATGGAAAATGGTTGGGATACTAAATATTCCACAGAAAAACCTAACCGTAATAATTTCGCGGTAATTTTTTTACACCAATTAGATGTAAAATCATAATTCCAGAGGGCAGTTAAATATCCTGGCCATGGGTTAAACGCTCGTGAGACCCAAAAGTTCACCGCCATCAACCATGCCTGGCATTCCAAAGATGTGAGACCGCATTCTAGTCTGAGAGCTGCAGAGGTAACACATCTTGGGACGCCTAGCACCCTGCATAAGAGAAGTGAAAGAACTGATTCCACTGAGGAATTAAATGAATGTATCCAAATGGGGATCTCATATAAGAGCTGGGGGATGATTTTGACTTTGAAAACCTGGATGACAGCAGGCACGTACTGCCCACCCTTGGAAAAGAAGAAGCGTAACACGCCCTTGATCGTGTTACGGGCATTCATAATTGCCGCTCTTATATGGGTAGTCCAGTTCATTGAGTAGTGAAAGATAATCCCTAAGTATCTATAATATGGGACTTGTTCTATTTGATGACTGTTAATTGACCAGACAGAGGTTGTTTTACGATTGGAAAATACCAAAATTTTGGTTTTGGAGAAGTTAATAATCAATCAATTTTCACTGCAATAGAACATGAAAGCTCGGAGCATTCGTTTAAGCCCTACTTTTGAAAGGGAGAGAAGGGCCACGTCGTCTGCGTACAAAAGCAGGGGGTATCTTATTTCTGCAATTTTGGGGGAGTGGAATTCCTGAGAGAGGCAAGATGCTCTCAGGTCATTTAGGTATAAATTAAATAACAGGGGCGCTAGTATACACCCCTGTCTCACCCCCTTGTTAGAAAAGATGGAGTCGGTCAAACCTCCCTCACGGCCACAACGGACACGAAGGGAGGTGTGCTGATATAGATTGTAAATCAGGGAAAGCAGCCTTTTATCGATGTTAGTATTTGCTAGTTTAATCCATAGTTTGTCCCGTGGAATTGAGTCAAAAGCAGCTTTGAGATCGACAAAGGCCACATAAAGACCATTACCTCTTAGCTTGCTATATTTTTCCGCTAAATGGCTCAATACTAGGCAGTGATCCAGTACTGAACTGCCTTTCCTAAGCCCGGCCTGCTCTTTCCCTAATATATCATGTTCCTCCATCCAGGCTTCTAGCTTTACTTTCAAATGTGCAGCATATAGTTTGCCGATTACTGATAATAGGCTAATTGGCCTGTAATTAGACGGGTCCTCTCTATCTCCCTTTTTGAATATTGGCACCACTATTGCTTCACTCCAAGCCTCCGGGAATTGACCCGTGTTATTAATTTTGGTAAATAGATTGGCTAGGATGGGTGCCCACCAGTCTGGAAATTTTTTTAACATTTCTGGTGAGATATTATCAGGACCGGGTGCCTTGGCCGCATTCAATCCAGCTATTAGATCTTTTACTTCTCCTTGTGTGACAGGGGGCCAAGACGGAAGAGACATAAGATCAGGGGGAATAAAAGGGCTTTGATCTTTGTGACGAACTTCCACAAACATATCAGTGAAGTACTGTTCCCAAATCTGGGGGAGGATATTACAAAGAGGTATAGATTCAGTACTGGAGGCATTGGAGATGATAGCCCAGAAGTTTTTAGAGTCTTTAGATCTCGATGCCTGAATTAAGGACTCCCATCCTTGCTGTACGAATAACCTTTTCTTAGTAGCCAGCAGGGATTTGTATTTCCTTTTAATATCATAATATTCAGGCGGAAGCTGAGTAAGATTTTGCTGGCGATATTGCATACCCGTGCCTACCCGTTCACTTCGCTCAACCTCGAAGGCTCTTCTCCGGGTCATAGGGAGGCCCGGAGAACGACAACTAGATCTAGAGCCTTCTCAGTGGTGGCCCCCGAATTATGGAATGCCCTCCCTGACGAGATATGCCTGGCACCTTCTCTGCTATCCTTTCGGCGCCAGGTAAAAACCTACCTCTTCGCCCAGGCATTTTAAATGGCATTTTAAGCTTAAATTTTGTAATTGTAATTCTTATTTTAAATTTTTTAATCTTGTGCTTAAAATGTTTTTATAACTGTATTATGAAATTCACACTTGCTCGTATTTTGAATGTGTTTTATCCTGTTGTTCACCGCCCTGAGAGCTCAATGCTATAGGGCGGTCTAGAAATGTAAATAAATAAATAAATAAATAAATATATGCATTCCTCAGCTGTAATCTCAAGGCCAAACATTCCGAATCAAACCATTTCGCATTACAGCCAGAAATTTTTTTAACCACGTGCTGTCTGGGGAAAAAATTGGCGTTTAAATTTAAAACTAAGGATGTATACTCAACTAGGGCTAACTGGGAGTTATTCGCTTTTCTTAAATTTTCCCAGATGGCCCTGACCGATGGAGAGAAAAGGAAGTTTTCAAACTTGAGGGCCAACTGTGTTGTCCATCTGACTTTTCTGCCCGCAGATAACTTGCAACTACGGGTAGCATTGTGGTAATTAATTAACCTGGAGTTTTTTGGGCAGAGGCATTCGATATTAAGTGGTAGGTGGTCGCTATTTTCTCTGTTTCCTACCTTAAAGGTAGAAATCAAATTAAGTAGTTGGGAAGAAATTATTACATAATCAATTACACTGCTTCCACGGGTGGAGATGTAAGTGTATTCCGCACTGTCATCTAGGTGTTCAAGTCCATTTAAAATAATCAGGTTATGATTGCCCACAAGACGTGAGAGACATATTCCCCCGTAATTGATTTTGCTGTCCTTTGAAAGTCTGTTGAGATTCGGGATAAGGTGGTCACAATTTTCTCCCCTCCATAACCTTGACGAGAAAAGGGCATTATTATTAGGTCCAATCCTCGCATTAAAGTCCCCCATGATAATCAAATATGCTCTAGGATATTTCATCTCCAAATCTAACAAATAATTATAAAACTCATCCCAGATCAAATCCATGTTGGTACGCGTATGATTGGAAGGCATATAAACATTGATGCATAGGACAGATAAAACTTTAAATTCCAGGAGCACTGCCATAGCCATAGATTTCAAAGGTTGAAGATCTCTGACTTGGATGACCATATCAGTGGAGAATAATGTTGCCAGACCCCCTTCTGCTCTACCTCTCCTGGGGCCCGCAAATGTGGCTGGCAAGTGTCTAGAGCAGAAGCCATTCAAAATAGGTTTACAAGTTGCCCAGGTCTCTTGGAGAAATATTACATCAAAGTTGTTAAAATAGGAGATCAGCTCTGGATCGCTTTGTTTGCTTTTCCAGCCAGCTATGTTCCAAGAAAGAAAATGCAAGGCAGCAGGAGGTACATGTCAGTTGGATTCCGAGATTCTATTTAAAACTCCCATGTCATCCTGAAAAACTGCGCCGCTTTTGCAACAATTGGATTTAACAATACTAGGAATCATTTCTTCTGTTGGAGTCGGACTTTGCCTAATAGGGGTTCCTGTATTAGTGGTACAAAGGTTTCCTCCAGCAGCATTTAAAGGAGCGGGTGAAGCTATCGATGTCTCGTTACAGTCTGCAGCTCTGAGTCGTTGAATCAGAAGATGCAACTTAGTGGCAAGTGCCAATCTCTCCGACTCTGGAAGTTGGACATAAAGCTCCATAAGTTGTAGCTCCTCTGGTTCTCATTCCTGTAAAAGAGCAGGCAACAGTGATGTTATGACTATAGAGGAGTATTGCAAATTCGATAGATCAGGGTCCGGCTGGTCAGGGTTCTTGTAATTATTAGTCCTTGAAGATGCTTCAGATACAACCGTGCTAATAGACAGATTTTGCGTGTGAAGACTGGCTAACGGCATTGGAGCTACAGCGTTGGTATAATATCTTTGTACGGATATCCCCCTTCTATTTAAACCATCCCTTGCTCTTAGAATTTGGTTAGCTACCTTACTGGAGTGACAGGTAATAATCAAATGCCAGTCACGTGGATTGTTAGAAATATTAATCATTGATCTGATATAATTTGTTCACCATGGGGCGTGCATGGACTGACGAAAGCAGTTGTCCAAGAATGAAATGCTCAGAAATGAGGGGCGCCGCTCCCCAGCGTTGTGTTTATAGGAAATAACCAACTTATTCGATTGCAATGTTAAGTTCCACCTCATTGGATGCCTTTCAGTCCTTTGTTCTAAGTAGTTCCTCGGAGTGCGCACACTCTCTGCCATGTCTTCATCAGGAACAGAACTCTGAGAGTCTGAAAAAGACTCCGTAAGCGGCGAGGAGGATCCTCCCTGCTCAACCTGACAGTAGACTCCTGGAGGGTTCTTCTTCATTGGAACCTCCAACTGTCTAAACAAAGGCTCAAAGTTCATCTTTTTTGGTTTGTTGAGCTTTGACGGTCCTGCCCATTTGGTAGGGGCGGGTTTGCCTACACCCTATTTCTAGGAAGGCTCGGGAAGGTTCCAGAAATTGTGTAAGACGTCAGGTGGGGTATCTTGACCAATGGGGTAAGGGTTTTGAGCGGCTATATATAGCCTGCTCCGCTTTAAGAGCGCGCCTTTTTTTTGCCTTGCGGCACGTTAAGAAAAGGCTCCTTGGGTCTCCTGCTGCTGACCGTCTTTGGTGAATTTTCCTTGTAGAGGTTTCCTGCTTTCTACTGCCAGTACCCTCGTGCCTTGTTTAACTTTGCTTTCTCATCAGCTGAGAGCCGGGTGTGGGGCTTGCCTATTGGCGTTAGTGCCTCGTCTTACCTACTTCCCGGGCGTTCTTTCTGTTTGTTGCAGCCTTCCTCTTTTTCCCGTGCGGCTTGCCGGCTGGCTCTGGCGCTGCGGCGCTGAGCCTGCACGTGGCTGCTTCCTGGAGTTCTCCCTCATCGCCTTCCTTTTGTTGGGCCCCCTTTTCCCGCGCGTCAGCTGGGCAGCGGTTGCAGTGTTGCTTGCTAGCTCTGCTGCTGCTGCGCTGAGCCTGCACGTGGCTTTCTATAGGACTTCTCACACTTTGCCTTCTGTTGTTGGCCCCTTTCCGTTTGTCAGCTCTTCCTGGAGCTGGCTATTTGCAGGTGCGTTCCAGCACCAATCCCACCCCATTTATTTCAGGGGCCTTCCTTGCACCCTATTGGGGCCTTGCTAGAGTGGGTTTTAAGCAAGTGCTTTGCACAAGCAACCCCCCTTTGTGGATGGTAACCTTCATTAACCCCCCCTCCATTCAGCCTGCTACATAATTCTTCCACCCCTTTTTGGATTGTGGGGAGTTGGGTTGTTTACCCCTCCCCTTAGCCCCCTCCCTTATTCCTTTTGCCTCTTTCATGGGGGAGGTGTGAGTTGCTCACAAGGGTGGGGGGGTGTCTGCTTGTTTTGTCTTATTAATTAATTATATATAATATTATTTTATTATTAAATATATAAATAAATAGATACGTACATGAATTAATTTTCAGATATTTCTAGATATATAATATCATTTTATTATTATTAAATAAATAAATACATGAATTCATTTTAATATTTATAGATATGTATTTAGATTCCCCCGTTCCTTTTGCTTTTTTCGCGTAGGAGGGGTGAGTAGCTTGGAAGGGGGGGTGTCTGCTTGTTTTGATTTCTTACATTCTTTATTATATATGGAATGATTTGATCATTATTATATGACTAAATACTTTGATAATATATAAATTAATTTTAAAATCTTTATAGATATATGCATAATCATATATAGATATATGAAGCTTATTCTGGCGGGTAGCATTGCGGATGTAGGTTTTAGATTGATCTTCGTTGTTGCTTATCCCCATATCATTTATTTTATATACTTAGTTCTGTTTGTATTCCTGCATGCATGTTTTGTATTTTAAAATGATGTTCTCGATCATGTAGCTTCATAATTTGTTGCATTTCTTATGCATGGAGGAAAAGTATATAGATGCTTCTACAATAGCGTCTCTAAAGGGCGATAGTTTATTTTAAGGTGAGTATAGAAAAATCCCACATCTCATATTTCTTTAGCGGTTTTTAAAAAAAATATGTGAATAGGTGTGATTCCGAGAAAGGTAATCTATGCTATGTAAGCTTATAGGAAATGCTCTGCAGCCAGGTGAACTCATTGTTGTGGCGTTCTGAGCCAAGCAGAAAGGAAATGCCCTACAGCCAGGTAAACTCATAGTTGTGGCTTTCTGGGAGCCAATATGTTTAAGGTTAATATATATCTTTCCTGTAGTTTTAAATGCTCTGTTTTATCCCTGAAATATCTAAAATGAAACATTATGCTTAATTTGAGATTGACAGTTTATTGGTCCTTGATTAAAGTGCTCCTCTAGCATTAGGTAAATCTTTATTATGACGCTTTTCCACGGAATTTTAAATCAATTTCACTTTATTCCACAAATACGAATTGTATACTGCTTGTTTCACAAGATACAGGTACCCTCTTCAATCGCATCTATTTCATGGCAGTCTCGTGTACACTGGGCGCTGCTACCAATCTTCTTCAGCGGCCGTTCTTTCTTCAAAGAACAGAGGACTTCCTCCTGTAGCCTGAACTGCAGGTAAGTTTTGATACAGGCTGTAGTTGATAATTTGGTGTCAATTCAGGAGTTTGGGCGTGCCAAATAATGGCTGGCTGCCTTTAGGTGCCTGGGGGCTCACTGTAGAATTTATTTTCTTGGATTATCTTCCTACAGTGCCAGCGGTACATATGTGGCCTTCTGCCCTTCAGATCTGCATGATACGTTCAGTGCAGCACTTGGCTATGGTTATGGGGTAAATCCCCAGAACCTCAACGCTATTTGAGCTATGCGCTTTGTGCATGCGTTTATTCTGCAAAGTATAATACAATATCTATTCATCACTTGGTATGTCTGGGTTTACGTGCAGTCAGGAACCCATTTTATGAATATCATATGTAACCATATCATTGGTTACATTTCACTCTAATGCCACCTGATCTTATGAGGCCATTCCCCCCCCCAATGAACGAATGATGTACACCTTGTTGTAGTTTATTATCTACTAAAGAGGGCAGGACGTTACCATTGGGAATATATCTTGCCTCCTTTCTGCCTTTGTCATTAATTTTCTGGCCAAGTGCATTAGGGAACCCATTTCATGAAAACCAAAGGGTGTTAGTTGCATTCCACCCTGAGACCGCCTGGTCCTATGTGGCCATTTGCCCCGGATGTGCTATCGATACTCCTGCCTTCGATGATTCTTAGTTTCCCCCCCCTTACAGGACAGTTGTCCTGGGCGGGGGCCTTAATAATATTTTCAGTGAGCCTTTTGCCCTGGAAAAATTAGCTTTCTGGGCAAGTCATTGTAAAATTTGAGCCCTGCGCTTATATTGCCATGCTGTTTGTTTTTTTTAGCGCATACGCTTAATATGGACCAGTGGGCTAGTGACTGAGTGGTTAAGCTGAGGGGCTGCCCATCGCCCACTCTGTCTCTGGTTTCCCTTGGATAGAGCTTTTTCTCTGTTAGGCCAGTGGGCCAGTACTATCTTTTCATATTCATTAATGGCTACGTATTGATTTAATTTTGATTATTGCTATGTTGTTCGTATGGCCATTATGTTTAGAGGTTGCATTTCTTTCATACAGGAGCGGCTGCGACAACTGCCCTAGCAGGCATGCGTTCTGGAAGTATTCTGATATTTATGCTATATTCAAAAGGGCAAAATTAATTCTGTCATAATTATTGCTTGACACTCTCTGCGCTGGCCTTTAATCCAAGGCAAGAGGAATGCAGGATCATTCTGTAGATTTAGGGTCAGAAAGGTCCTTGAGGGTTGGTTGTGTTCCGCTCCCAAGGCCACTGACCGGAGGAGGCTAATCACACCTGATGTCCTCCTTCAGATCCTGCCTTTATTTAGGTCAATGTGCTCATCTCTGTATGAGTCGCACCTGTTCGCCGCAGTAACTCTGACGATGTTCTATGGTGCTTTTCGCCCTAGTGAAGTATTGGTTTCCTCAAAGTGCGATGTGTCCTGTAGTGCTTTATGCTGGCGATTGCACGTTAGGTGCAGATTTAATGAGGTTTTCCTTAAATGTCTTTAAGACTGATCAATGGGACCGTGGCAGTTCTGTATCTTTATTTAGTTGCCAGGTACCTGAAATATGCCCAGTTTCCGCTATGCAGCAATTTTGTGTGTGTGTGTGTTTCAGGCCAGCGGGCCAGCGTTATCTCTTATACATGCAGATAGTTCTGCCCTGACTCAGTTTCAATTTTGGGCCGTTGTTCGGCGGGCCTTGTTGGCCAGTGGTTGCGATGCTGGAGTCTTTGGGCTGCATTCCTTTCACATTGGAGTAGCTACGGCCGCTGCCCTCGTGGGCATGAGCATCGAGGACGTCCAGACGATTGGCAGGTGGCGTTCTTCAGCTATAACTTCTGCCCTTGCTCCCAGCTCTCAGAGGGCATACCAGCGTGCCTTGGGAACGTTCAGGCCATGCCAGTAGTGCTTTGCCTCCTGTATGGCCTATCCCTGTTTCACATTTGCTGTTTAAGTTACATCTGAAAGGGCAATCTCATTCTGTTTCTACCATCGCCGGACACCTCTCTGCGCTGGCCTTTATTTCCAAGGCAAGAGGATTGCAGGATCATTCTGTAGATTTTAGGGTCAGAAAGGTCCTTCAGGGTTGGTCGCGTTCCGCTCACAGGCCCGCTGACCGAAGGAGGCCAATCACGCCCGATGTACTCCTTCAGATCCTGCCTTTATTTAGGTCTCTGTGCTCATCTCAGTATGAGTCGCACCTGTTCGCCGCAGTAACACTGACGATGTTCTATGGTGCTTTTCGCCCTAGCGAAGTATTGGCTTCCTCAAAGCGCGATGTGTCCTACCGAGCCTTTTGCTTTGATGATTGCACGCTAGGTGCAGAGATAGTTAGGCTTTCCCTTTGAGTCTCTAAGACTGATCAAAAGGGCCGTGGCAGTATTATTTCATTGAGAGTTTGCCAGGTCCCTGAATTGTGCCCAGTGGCTGCAGTGCGTTTATTTCTGTCAATGAGGCCAGCGAGCCAGCGTTACCTCTTTATACATGCGGATGGTTCTGCCCTGACTCAATTTCAATTTTGGGCCGTTGTTCGGCAGGCCTTGTTGGCTAGTGGTCGCGATGCTGGAGTCTATGGGCTGCATTCCTTTCGGATTGGGGCGGCTATGGCCGCCGCCCTCGTGGGCGTGAGCGTTCAGGACATTCAGGCGATTGGAAGGTGGCGTTCTTCCGCTTTCAAGTCTTATGTCAGGTATTGATTCTGATGTATTGTTTTTTCTTTTCTTAGGTGTGCTGAGCCTTCCTGTGCCTGCAAGGGTCGTCATGTGTGGCCACTCTATTTTATTTTGGGCACATCGGAGAGCCTTCTCTATGCTTGCTGAGACACAGCTGCAGCTTTCCGCTAGAGCAACGGTTGGCTGGGAGGCTCAGAGGGGCATGCTTTGGGATGCGCTCATGCTTTGGTGTGTCGCCTTATGGCATCGTTTAACCGGCCACATGTGTTGGTGGTTCATTTAGGGGAAAACGACTTGGTGCAGCGGCCAGGTATGGATCTGCTGCTTAGGATCACCCAGGATTTTAATGCTCTCATCCAGTCATACCTGGACCTTGTTATAGTGTGGTCCGACATGCTGGTGCGACGTGTTTGGAGGGGTGCAATGCACCCCAACAGGATCGACAGATCCAGAAAGTGGGTAAATAGGAAAGTTAGGAGTTTAGTTTTGTCATTGGGTGGGGCATATATTCCTCATGACAGAATCCGTTTTCATGCACCGCATCTGTTTCGAGATGATGGTGTCCATCTTTCGGATATTGGGTGTGATTTGCTATTGGAGGATTTTAGGTTGGGTTTGGGGGCTTTGTTTTCTTTGGGTTGAGGGGACCAAGCTTCAGCTGATCCCCTCTTGTGGCGTTGGATTCGGGCAGGTGAGGTAATTGGGGTTAAAAATGGAGGTGGATGAGGCATTTGGGTAAAGGGCACTCCCTGGTGAAACATCAAGGCATAATGCCTGGTGTGGATCCAGGGGGTGTCCACGTGGGACCGGCTTGCGCATCATGGTGAACGCCTGTACAGT
Source organism: Rhineura floridana (assembly GCF_030035675.1). Classification (NCBI taxonomy): domain Eukaryota; kingdom Metazoa; phylum Chordata; class Lepidosauria; order Squamata; family Rhineuridae; genus Rhineura; species Rhineura floridana. Next base: position 64,265,406 of record NC_084490.1, read on the forward strand.
GGGGCCAGGATGCAGAGGTTGGAACCACAAACCTGACTCCGATTGCAAGGAGGGAGAAGTTTTCCCACATCCTTGTCTGGGGAGTTGCAGTACGATGTGACTGACTTGCCTCCTGGTTTGGAGGGTCTAGACCCTCATAGATAGGTTGAGCCTCACCTGCCCGAAGGATTTGAGATTATTAATTGGCGGATTGGAATTTGATTGATTATGTGTTATATTTTAATAAATATAACATTTCAACCATACATGTGTCACAAGTCTTCCTTGGTGTGTTGGCAATGATGGTCCTGCCCATTTGGTAGGGGCGGGTTTGCCTACACCCTATTTCTAGGAAGGCTTGGGAAGGTTCCAGAAATTGTGTGAGAGGTCAGGTGGGGTATCTTGACCAATGGGGTAAGGGTTTTGAGCGGCTATATATAGCCTGCTCCGCTTTAAGAGCGCACCTTTTTTTTGCCTTGCGGCACCCACCCACCCCTCCCTTGTCAGTATGGGCTCAGCTAGTCGCCTGCGGGGGCTGAGTAGGAATTTTTTTTTGGAGATTCTGATTTCAGATTCTCTTTGGTTTTGCCTACTCCATACTGCTTGGGTTTGATTCATTTGGCTTGTTCCGGGTGGGTTGTGGTGATTCCGGTTTGGCTGGCGTTGGATTCGGGCAGGTGAGGTAATTGGGGTTAAAAATGGAGGTGGATGAGGCATTTGGGTAAAGGGCACTCCCTGGTGAAACATCAAGGCGTAATGTCTGGTGTGGATCCGGGGGGTGTCCACGTGGGACCGGCTTGTGCATCATGGTGAATGCCTGTACGGTGAGGCCAGGATGCGGAGGTTGGAACCACAAACCTGACTCCGATTGCAAGGAGGGAGAAGTTTTCCAACATCCTTGTCTGGGAAGTTGCAGTACGATGTGACTGACTTGCCTCCTGGTTTGGAGGGTCTAGACCCTCATAGATAGGTTGAGCCTCACCTGCCCGAAGGATTTGAGATTATTAATTGGCGGATTGGAATTTGATTGATTATGTGTTATATTTTAATAAATATAACATTTCAACCATACATGTGTCACGAGTCTTCCTTGGTGTGTTGGCAAACTGTTCTTGATATTTTTCGATTTCTTGGGTTGGTTAATGTTTGGGGCTATTGAAGATTTTTTCTTCCTCCTTCTGTCTCTGTTCTTACCCATGGCTGTAGTCTCGATGCGAGGTGGTTCAGAGCTGTGTGTAGAATTTTCTACTCCTATTTTTTCAGCTCTTGGAGTCGCTAACGCTTCCACCAGTGTGGTAAGTAATTTGTTTGTTTCTGAGATGTATGCCTTGATCAGTTTCATTTCCTCAAACAGAAGGAGGTGCCAGTCTTGATCAGAATCTGATAAAGAGGGTTCTTCCTTCTCCTTTTCGCTCTCAAGTAAAGTCATTGATTGTCTTTTAAGAGGGCAGTAAGAGTCAATGGTAAGGATTTCTGAAGGCAACTCGTCGTTTGTTATGCTCAAGGAAAAGTTTATATTAATTTCTGAAGACAGTTCGTCGTTTGTTACTCTCGAGGAGAAGTTTAAACCTGTGTCCTGCAGCTCCTCAGCAAGGCTTTTGGCAGCTGGGAAGATCATGTGCAGTTTGGCAGAGAGAGGGTGTGCTACGTTCCATTCATTTCCCAGCTGTGTGTTCACAGAATTAATTAAAGGTTCTTGGGCCCTCGAAGGAGGTGGGTCATTAATGGGAAGAAAGTATTTATTGACTTTATTCTGGGCTTTGCTTGTCATTTCAATATCTTCCACTGTTAGACCTAATTCCTGATAGCTGCTTCTAGTCATTACCATCTTGACTCCGTATACCGTATAACAAATAAATCAGTAAGGGCCAACACCGGTGTTTGACTCCCCCGAGCCAGTTCAAAATAGGGTATACTTAGCTGCTGTAGCAAGATAAGCATTTGTTTCAGCAGCCCTCATAAATTTGGGCTCAGGTTCCTAATTCCTCCAACAAACAGCAAAGTTGACAAGTAAAACCTCTTAAAATTTATGGCGGATCCTCCTATGCTTCAGCGTCCGCGGACCGGCATTTCCGCACACAGTCAAAGAGGCTGGAATGTGCATATATGCCAACACACACTCTCTCCCTTCCTTACTTCTTACTCCTTAAACATTAGCTACTGATAGCAGTCCTTTAATAATAATATTAAGTTTCTCTTTGGAGATGAAGGAAATACATCTTACCGGAAGTTAAGCTCAACCAGAAGCTCCGGAAGAAGGAACTTCTGCAACAGAGCTGCCATCTCTGCTTGTGGGGGCCCTCATGCAACTCAGAATCCTGATTCTGCGGGGTTCTAAAGTCTGTGGGGAGGTGAATGAGTAGAGAAAGGTCCCTGCTGCAGATGTTTGCCCTTCAGCTTGGGGTGAGCTGCAAACATGGAGAAGGCAATACACTGACAAATGTGGGGTTTACCAACATGCCCCCCTTCATCATGTGAAGAATGGCAATGCCTAAGGCAGCCTTTCCCAACCAGTGTGCCTCCAGATGTTGTTGGACCACAATTCCCATCTTTCCTGACCATTGGCAATGCTGGCTGAGGCTGCTGGGAGTTGTGGTCCAACAACATCTGGAGGCACACTGGTTGGGAAAGGCTGGCCTAAGGGGTAACAGCTCAGGCCAAACAGGAAGCCTTTATAGCCCTTCCTTCCAAGAACTCCCAATTCCAGCTGCAATGGCTCCTTACATCCAGAAAAAGATGAAAGCACTGGAAAGAATGATTCATCAAAATGCCTAAAACTTAAATAAGTCTGTTATATGTTTCAGCTGTGCTGGAGCATCTAATTCTCCACTCCAGTCCATTTAATTTGTACGCTTAAGGGAAATTGTTTAGAGTGCGGCTGAAGTGCATTTGGTAGATCGATATATCACTGATGCTGATATTTGTCAGTATTTTCCTCTGTCTGTGATATACATTTAAGGTGCCAGGGGCATTTATGCAATTCCTAAGTCTTTGTTACATCTCAGTTTCCTCTACCTTTTTTTATTATACTGTGTATGTGTTTGTGTTTACCCAAAACTAAAAGTCAAAGAGATCACATCAGTTATTTTATAATTCTTCTTGGGAAAGAATTATGGGCTCTTTGCTAGTTATTAAGGTTAATATTGAACAGGCTAAAAATCTTTTGTAATGTCTACCCTTTTAGAGAGGTCAATGGAACATATGTAGCCAACAGAGCATCAATCCTTACCATGATGAACAAAATGACTCTGTTTTCTTCTGTTCATTTTGAACTGCAGGATCTTATTTCTGAACATGTAAACTGGGGTCTAAAGGAGTATCTAGAGTATCAAGGGCTCAAGTATGCCAGACAGCATTGGAGTAATTAAACCATTTGCACCTAGTCTGTTTTTTAAAAAATGTGTAAAAATGAGGAAGGGCTAAATTCTATACTTCTTAGGCTGGTTCAAGAATGTGCAAGTACGCCACTCATTTTCTGTACATTTGCTGATTGGCAACTGAATGTGTGAAGTGAAGAGGATCTTCTACATACCCCTACTATGATCGAGGCTTAGCTGATAGGGATTAGGGAAGGGCCTTCTCTGTAGCTGCACCTATATTAGGAAACACTTTGCCCTAGGAGGTTTGGTTGGCCCCCTCACACTATATGCCAAACCTTTCCTGTATAGGCAGATGTTTGTTTTATTGGCTACATAAGTTTTTATCCACAACCTCTGTTTTAGCTGCTGCACTTGTCTGTTTTTATTATATTACATATATTTAAAATACGTTGTATTTTAATGTTTGTTAACTACCCTGAATGGTGCATAGACCAGAAAGACAGGATATAAATTTCCATATAAATAAATACATGCAAATTAGCATTTGATAACTTTCTTCCCTTTGGTCTTATCAAATGTTATACAAGGACTGGTAAAATCATTTCTGTTTTCCTTAATGACAATATATCAACACCAAAATATCTCATTATTGACATACTTTGGATAGCATCCACTAGGTCATTTTGCATAAGATACAATGAAACAGATTCCTGTTTGTCAGCAAGTGGCATTTGAGGCCACTTTTAGAATGGAAAAGATGCTGCCATTATGATTCAAGTTCAGTTCCATAACTCAGGACTAGAAACCTCTCTAAAATATCAAAATCTGGAGTTCTTAAAATGAGGCCAGAAGATTACTTTAAACTGTATTGGGGCTGCTCCTCTTCTTCGACCATGTTATGCTCAGCCTTCTCTACATTTTGATGCAAAAATATGGATTTCAAGGCTTGAGAAAGTAGCCTTTAAAAATTGCAAATGAAAGAGAATTTATTTTTGTCATGGATTTTGACCTGACAGTACTCATTTGTTGTATTTCATGTACATAAACATGACAGAACAGAATTGCTTCCCTTGGATAAGCTCAGAGTCAAAGATCAACGGAAACAATGTTTCTTTGAGATAATTTAGGACTAACAGTGTTCATTTAGCAGAACATGAAAAATGTGATAAATACAAGTGACAAAAATGGTGTCGGGGGGTGAACCTATGAGCTTGTTTATTTTGAAAGAAAAGATGATTCAGTTGCATTTTTGTGACATGCAGATTTGGGGTAAGGTGAAGAGTCTGATTTCTCCAGACTTTTACATCTGATAGAATTTTAGCATCAGTTTTAGTATCCTCTTTCTATGCTGCTTTTTCCTACAATTCTTGATATTTTTACATTGATTATACAGCTTATAGCTGTTTATCTTTTATTGTACACCGTCCTGATAATTCCTGTTGAAGAACAGTATATAAGTGTATAAAACAAAAATAAAAAAGACTATGTGACAAAAATAAAAAAGACTATGTCCACTGCTGGTATGTGGCCCTCAGAGGGCTAGCAATGAGGGAGTGTGGCCCCTTGAGGTCAAAAAGGTTAACCACCCCGATTTAACACGTTAATACTGCACTACTTTGTTCAGATATTTAAGTTGCAGTTATTTATTTAACAAAATTTAAATACCACTTAATTAGTAGAAGACCTCTAAGAAGAGTGTAATTTCCCCCCCTAAAATATTTGTCTCCTCTCTCTGTCCACCTTCATTCTCCCTTTCGGGTTTTGGGGGCTTAGGTTGATCTTCTCAAGTTAGAATAGGAAACCTTTGATTTTCCATTGAATTTCCATTGACGCAATAGGCCCACAAATACTACTAATGCCCCAATACATTTGATAGTTCACCTGCCTGCATGATGGACATCACTGGACTAAAATAAAAGAAAAAAAAACAACTTGTGTAACATTTTCCTGCCTGGTTGCCGGATAGCAGCTCTAACTCACCATAGGTCATCAGACCTGTAGTATTAACCCTGTTTTAAAGAACTCTCACATATTATGGGGAAAAGAAGTGCAAGAAATGGAGATAGTTTGTGCTCTCCAATACAGCATCTTTTTTCTTTCTTTCTTGTTCCAATCATCCTTTACTACTAGAAACTGCAGGGAAATATATACAGTATCTTCCTGTGACATTGAGAGGAATTCTCTAGGGACACCACAGTTCATATCTCTTGAATCAAATTTCCCTTCTGTATCCCATCGTCTTTTCTTACTCTTTGCCTTGACAGCTTTCTCCTTTCAAGTTCATTTCAATTGACATTTAACAATATTATTCTGGAGGATATTGTTAGCAGACAAGATAACACAAACATCCAGCTGATGATCTGGAAATGGGCACAATTTTATATATACAAAGCTAAATGAACCTCATCCTGACATGACCTGGAAAGAAAAATGGGTATCACAGCCTCAAGACACAGCAAGTACCCCCCCCCCCAGTAAGTGCATCATTCTTCATGGGTAGGGATGGAGGAGAAATTCAATTTGCATTTAATGGCAAACTTACTTAATTTGCACTTTCTGAAACAATACATGAAACAAAGCTCATTCCTTTGAAATTCGCACTTTTCTAAATGTTGCAATCCTGTTCTCCAGCCAAATAATGTGTACAGAATCCCTAGGGTAATGTGTGCATGTAAATGCATATATTAGTGAAAATTAGACAGAAATGTATTATATTAGGGAACACTGCTTTGCAAAAACATGTATATTAGGCAACATTACATACAAAATGTATATATTAGGAGAAATTCACACTAAAATGCTGATGAATATTCATGAGGACATTAAAAAAATCACAGATTATGTGGAAACGTGGAGAACAGACATTAAGATTGGGAAAATGAGACACCAAACCTGACACATTATCCATCGCTATTCATGGGTGAATCGAGGTTTATAATGCCAAGCAATGTTCATATGTGAACTATGGCGACTGCACTGAAGCCAATTCAAGCTGCATTGGTATGAAAAATGACATTGGGTGAAAATGAGCCTTCCTTCAAAATACTGTATGTTTGCATTCAGCTGTACTTCCTGACTTCAGAAGTTATCGCCATACGAGGTTGGGTTTTTCACACATAACCAAAGTTTATTATAAAAGTAAAGTTCTGCTGCTGTTGCTCGGCATGCAAGCTGCACATTGACCTCCACACATTTATTCTTATGCACTTGGAGCACTATTGTTGCTATTCAGGACACATCCTCGAGCACCATGTGTGGGCACTCAGGCCATTGTGTTTCCCAGGCAGCAGCCCAATGACTTTCCAAAGCCTAATTAGGACATGCCATTCAACCCGGAGTGTCACTCACATGTAAAAATTGCCAATCAATGGCTTGAAGTGAGATGAGGAATGACTTTTCTTTTAGTCCAGGCATAAATCAAGTTTTATCTTGCCTGCGGGCCGTGTTGGAGTCAGACGCACTGTGGGCATCAGACCCCCCCCGTGTCTAGCAGTGTTGGCATATTAGAACCACGTTTTAAAAGGGCACAAAGATTTTTATATGCTTATATTAGACAAGCTATGCACCGCCTGTTACATTATAAGGCATAAATAGAACTGAGCATAGTACAACAAAGCTGTCCAACGGTTCTGCTATTCTGGAAAGTGATGCTAAAAAGAATTAGTATGGACATGAATACCTTGTACAACTTTGCATCTATTCATTTTCTCCTGAGCTACTTCCCAGTTTTAGGGAAAATAAGACTAGGCGAAAGGGAATAGTTTCTCAAAATAAAAATATGAATTTTAAATGAGGTGCACTCTAAAACAACACAACCTGGCAATTCACACCTCGTCACATGAGATGAGGCACTTGCAGGGGAATATTGGCACACAAGAGGGAGGGATGTTATCACCTCTGGCAGTTCTCCTTTGCAAATGGCCCTCATGGCTGCTTCCCCACCCCCAAAGCTGGATTTACATTTAGTTTTGAAGTTTACCTGGCAGGGCGGGGACGGAGAGAGAAACTGTTAAATGTTAGATCGTGTCTCCCTCTATGACCCTGTCCGAGCTTTGAGATCATCTGGTGAGGCCCTGCTCAATATTCCATCTTTCTCACAAGCTTGCTTTGTAAAAACACAGAATAGGGCCTTTTCAGTGGCTGCCCCTAGATTGTGGAATTCCCTCCCTAGCGAGGTTCGACTGGCTGCCTCACTTTCATCCTTTCGTGCCCAGGTTAAGACTATTTTATTCAGACGGGCTTTTAACTAATATTCTCTTTTTTAACTTTTACTGATTTAATCTATTTTTAATTGTTTTAAACTGTATATTGCTTGTTTTTAATTGATTATGGTTTTTATTTGTAAGCCGCCCTGAGTTCCTTGGAAAAAGGGCGGGGTATAAATATTTTAAATAAATAAAATAAAATAATATGGCGGGAGCCAGCCTCCCTGCAACAGCATCACTGCCATTTACCAGAACAGTGCAGGGTGGGGGAGGGTACAGGCAAGGCCCTGCTCCCACACTGTCCAAGGAAGTGGCAGTGATGCTGCTGCTGGGAGGTCAGCTCCATGGACTGTCCCAGCCAGCTGCTCTTGAAAAGTGACCTGATGGGCATGTGCAGGGAAGAATCAGGAGGTAGTTGATTAAGTTTCTCCTCCCACCTGCCACTTCTTCCTTTAATCCCTCTCCCATTAGCATTACAAGGGAAATAATTGGGATTGGAAACCCTTCCCTTGTAATATGTTGTTTTGCTCTTAGAAATCCTGACGAGAAGCTCTATAAGTAAAGATGGGACTGAGAAATGGTAATTTGCCAAAGGCCATCTAGTGAGTCTGTGTCTGAAAAAAAGATTTCAACCCTGGGCTTACTGGCTCTGCGCACACATCCCACTGCACTGCACTGGCCTCTTGCAGACATTACAGTGAAACACACAGAGAAGGTTTGGGACCCCCTGTGTGCATTCCCAATCTCTACGTGTCAACTGAATGTCAGAACAGAACTTATGTGTGTACAATTGTATATAGGCTATATTCAGACACTCGGCTGAATCCAGGCGTGAGGACAGCATTCATGACCCTGCTCCCCTTTCTTCAAGTTGATCTTAATGCCTGCACAGGGCTACTGGCAGGGCCGGTTCTAAAGGGTGGCCAGGTTGGGCACCGGCCTGACGGCCCCTGGAGCTACAGGGGGACTCTCAGCCGCCCCTCCACTCCCCTTCTGTGATCTGTGCCCCCCATGTCCCCCCACATCTCCCCACTTACCTGTCTGCTGTCTTTTACCATTGCCCTTAACGAAGATGGCGGCCATGGTTTCCCAAGGTACTGAAGCCCCTGCCGCCATCTTAGTTGATGGCAGAGATGCGCGCGCGTAGCACGCATGCGTGCCATCAACAAAGATGGTGGCAGAGGCTTCATCCCCTTAGGGAAACTGCGGCTGCCATCTTGGTTAATGGCAACAGTAAAAGACAGGAGACAGGTAGGTGGGGTGGGGGTTGGGGTGGGCTGCGTGCACGCATGAACACGAACGTGCACATATGCCGGGGCCCAGGACAAGCTGATGCCCAAGAGCCCCAGCATTCCTGGAGCCAGCCCTGGCTACTGGTTTGGTGGAATGCACTGTATGTCATGCATGCACCCTTGCCTACTGATGCCAACAGTAACACACATTCCCAAGAAAGTTATTTCCAGCGTTAGAAGGATTACAGAGAGGGTTTGATCATAGTCTCTTTTCATTATTTCCAAACTCAAGTCCCAGTTTAGCAATTTCCCAGGCAGACAGTATTATGCCATTGTTAACTGAAAGACATCCAAGTGATGTAAATGGAATGTGCAGTCAAGCAGAAAAATAAGGTATCAATGTTATCCCATTCCAGTCTCTGAGGCTGCAAATCAAGGCTCTTTTCAAAACAAGAAATAGATTGCACAGTTCAAAGTGAGCTTCTTCTTAGATTGTGTGTGTGTGGGTTTTTAGATGAGAAAAGAACAGAATTATGGGCAGGGTTATGTATACCGGCCTCTCCCTAACTTGACACCCTCCAGATGTTTTATACTACAAATTCCATCATCCCTAACCATTGGCTATGCTGGCTGGGACAAAACTGCATGATTTTTCTTATCTTACATATTTTATTCTGATGTTCATGGGGAGAAATAAAGAGCTACATTGGGGTTTGAAGCCCCATTCTCGGACCATTAGGGATGCCAACTGACCAGAAAATCACTAGTGAAGCTGTGGGAATACAGAATATGAACTCTACCAGTGAGAAATTGCATCCACCTATACGGGAGCAACTCAAACCTTTCCAAATTTGGGCCTGGGCTCTTATTGTCATGTGCTAGGATTTGCCCATCACCATCGCCACTGCAGCCAATTTTCCCTTCTTCTTCTAACATTCCTTTCCCTTGTCTTCCCCCAAATGTACCAAGGAGCAGTACAATGACAGTGGCAACAGTGACTCTCCCTTTCTTCGGATGCTTAGAATAGTGCAAGAAGCCCTGGAAAATGTGGATTGCTATAGATCCTGAGTTCTAAGTACCAGAAAGAAAGAATAAGGCCTCTAGACAAGCACTAGCCATGTGTTTACTCATGTGTATGGCATGCATTTGTAGCAGGAGTGACACCATATTTCAGCTCCACTCCGATGACTTCAGTTACACAGGACTTTGTGCTTAGCCTGATTTCAGAAGGGGAAAAAACTATGTTTGTGGGAGAAGGCATAGTATTTAGCATTGCCTGCACTCTGTTTCAGTCTTAAGCTGCCAGCAGCAATTTCATACAGTTTGAGAGTGTGATTCACACCGAAAGAGCCACTGGCTGGAATGGCTTTGGATGGGGGTGGGGAGTGCCTCTTGCAGACAAAGAGGAATTCTGCTGAGGGGGAGCTGGAATTTGTTGTGCAGGACTCCAGCGTCCTTCCTGAGAGCTCCGCAGACAGAAATCTACCACTGAAGGCATTTCTACTAGCAATTGGTCCCAAAATAGGGCATTCCAAGAACAGGGTGGGTTGGAGTTGGCCTTAGATCAGCTGGATCCAAAGCACCTTCATTCCCCTGAAAGGCCTTGGGCTCATTCACATGGGAGCTAAAAGACGTATTAAAGACGCAGCTTTTGCCATTGCGATAGATTTGAAAAGTTCACACTTCCTACCTTCAAATCTGCTGTTTGCTGTTCACACTAGTCAGCTTCCCTCTGGGAAGGATTGACACAAAACTGATTGGGGGGGAGGAAGGCTATAGCAAACTGTGATGTAGGAGGACAGAGAGGAAGGCAGAAGTGGCTGGCTAAGCTGCCTGAAACAAAATGGAATTCATGGAATTTAGTGGGTGGAGAAAGGGGAGTATCTGAAAGCAAGGATCCACCCACCCAGCAAAAGATGTCAAAGGAAAGCACCTACATGGAGTAACTCTGCGAAGCAGAGATGGGTTTTCCTTCACTTTTCACATTATCCCCAGATTGGTTTAATGCAGATTTAAAGGGAAAAGCTGCATCCTAGATTCTCTTTGCCTGCAACATCATGTGAACCATGCAAATTAAATGCGGATGCAAGTAGCACCAGACTCACACTAAACCTCTGTGTTAATCAGCCTTTGAGACTGAGGCTGCAGATACACTTGTGGCTATACTGGTTTCATTGCTTCTCCAATCAAAACAAGAAGGTCAAAGACCAAGATGCTGGAGAATGGGAACTTTTATTTTTGATAAAACCCAACGCGTTTCAGCCTGTTATAGACAGGCCTTCATCAGGGGCTATGGTAAACCAAACACAGAGGACAAATTAATTCTACACACATATAAAATAATATGCATATACATAGTACATATAAATCTATTGAACAGTCTTATACTCACATAATAACTTGTAAGATTAAAAGACGAGCAAATCGCTTTCTGTACTGCACCAATATCAAACGTCTCAACGAGTAATACAAGCAACCCAAAGCAAAGTGCAGGTGAATGCAATTGTGTTCTCTTTTGCATTAGGAACAACTAACACCTGGATGCAAGAAACAGATGAGGGACCAAGGGAAATTTTTAAAATTTTCAATAGGGGAAGAAGCTCAAAATCTTCATTTAAACCACTTGGGGTCATTGTTTTTAAAGTTAATATCCAAGATAACTCTTTCCTCAATAGAATATCTTCATTCTCTCCATGCACTTTCTCCAAAACCCAAAATCTTAGATCGGCTGTGGAATGTGGACATTGGCTATAGTGGCCCACTAGAGGGGCTCCCATCCTTTTATTCCTTAAGTTATTAAGGTGCTCTCCTATGCATTTTTTAATCATTCTTGAAGTCTGACCCACATACATTTTTGAGCAGCCACACTGTATCACGTAAATGACTTTTGCAGTGTTACAAGTCGAAAAGTGATTCAAAGTGTGTCTTTTGTGATTGACTGGATTGGTAAATTCTGTCATTTTGCAAGTGTATCTGCAAAAAACACAATGACCACAGGGGTGGTGACCCCTAGGTACAGTAGTACCTGGAAGGACCTTTGTGCTCGGATGCGAATTTTCCTTGAAATCACTTCTGACTAAAATGTCTTTCAAATTCCTAGTTCTCTTGAAAGAGATCAAAGGTGGCTCTTGACAACCAGGGATGTGACGTACAATGTACCAGTGTCTTTTTATGCTGCTCTGCAACCTACTAGTGATATGGTCAAAAGTTAGGTTGCAGTTTAGGCGAACAGGATTTTTTGATACTGTCTTGTGCAAAATGTCAACACGTTTTCTATCAGCAACTTTCTCAAAATTATTGTCAATAACATGGGACGGATATCCCCTCTTAATCAATAGTTTTTGTAAGACAAGTAATTGTGCCAGGAAATCCCTCTCTGAGGAACAATTTCGTTTTATTCTTAGAAATTGTCCATGAGGTAGATTTTGTTTGAGGGGTTTTGGGTGGAACTATCATATCTAAGATAGGTATTCTTATCTGTGGGTTTTTTATATATTGTGGTGCGCAAATGATTATTTTCTTTTGTAATCAATAAATCCAAAAAATTAATCTTGTCCATGCTATGCTGGAAATCAAATTGGATGTGTGAACTCCTATCATTAACCCATTCAAAAAAAATTTTTAAATCTTCAACTGAGCCCCTCCAGATACAAAAGACATCATCTATGTACCTCCACCATCCCAACAGTTCTGCAAAAGCACCAGAGGCCACATTAATTTCCTCTTCAAAGGATTCCATGAAGAGATTAGCTATTTCTGGAGCCATGGGGCACCCCATGGCAACTCCTTTTATCTGCCAATAATACAAGTGATGGAACCTAAAATAATTTCTACACATTGCTATGTCAGCCAAATCACAAAGAAAATACGTTGGAGGGTGTTTTACAATACGTCTATCTAAAGTACTGTGAATAATGTCAAGGGCTTGTTCTTGTGGTATGTTGGTGTACAAGGACCTAATGTCCATCATGACCAGGACATCCGAAGATTCTATACAAATAGACTGCGTTTTATTTATGAAATCAGTGGAATCCCTTATATAGGAGGGAATGGAGGGTATAAAAGGTTTTAGAAAATAATCCACAAATTGTGAAAGGGGTTTCAAAACAGATCCACAACCCGAAACAATGGGGCGGCCAGGAGGGGGCCTAATCCCTTTGTGAATTTTGGGTAAGGTGCCCATTTGGATGCTAGCCACCCTCTGTTTATTCATTGCTTCTCCACCTTTTTAATCCAGGTGCACATGACGTCAGTCATGCTCCGTCCTTTTTTTCTCCAAAAACTGGGAATTTTGAGTTCTGATGTATTTTCCCTCAAAACCAGCATCATGTCAACTTAAAAACTGTTCTGTAGATCAACTGGTTGTGATGCTGAGATGTGTACAATGGCAGATGTGGAAATTTGACAAATGAGCTTGTGGAAACTTGGAATGGATCTATGTGTGGAAAGACTGTGAGTTCATCCCAGTTCTGATACTGGAAATAAACTCCTGTGCTTAGTTACAATTCTATACTCACTTACTCATGAGTAAGACCCATTAAACGTACATTAAACAACCGACAAGGATGAAGCAGAGGAGGAGGACTTGGAGTGGGATGGTCGAGCTGGTGAGGAGCCAAGCAGGGAGTCGGACTCAGAATGTTCCCCAGCTCTGACAGCTCAACCCCAGCAGCTCCAGATCTCCCTCTGGAGAGTCAACCTGACCAGCTGGTTGTTTCCCATCCTGACATTTCCCCTCTCCCTGTGCCCATGTCATCTGCGGGAAGCGCTCCTCCCTCTGAGGGGGAAAACAGGATGGTGATGGGGACTCCACCTTCGCCTCGTGGCAGGAGGCAAATGTGGCAGGAAATTCAACAGGCACAGTTCAGGCAGAGTCTTCACCTGAGTGCACACTCCCAACAATGACAGTTAGCACACAGAAGTAGGGTGCCCTCCCAGCCTTACTTAAGCCAAGTGAGGGAGGAGTAGTTGCTGAGTCAACATCTGAGTGCAGCAAAGTTGTGCCTAAGACCTAGAAAGTTGAGTTCTGAGTAAGCTGTTGGTAGACTCATGAAGTGCACTGAATTGAAAAGAAAGAAACACAGCCGTGTCTGAGTCCTTTGAGTTAGGGTAGGACAGCATCAACAGGTCACACAGTCCTCCAAGTCTCTGCCTGGTACAGATTTATGTCTCTGCCTACTAGTAGCTTCAGCAGACATCTTCTTGACCTAGAGTTGCCAGGCTCAAGGCCTGAGTATGATTCTGTATCTTTAAGAGAAGAGAAAGTTCCGCCAAGTGCAAAACCCTGTAATGGGGAAAACCACAAGGTGGAATTCTCCCTTCCCCTGCACGACTTTTAAAGATACATAAGACCTCTTGGTTGCCAGGCCCAGCCTCCAAGAGGTCTTCTGTATCTTTAAAAGTTGTGCAGGGGGGAGGAAGAATTCCATCTTGTGGTTTTTCCCATTACAGTGTTGCAAGAAAACCTGCACTTGGCTGACTTTCTCTTCTCTTAAAGATACAGAATCATTCTCAGGCCCTGAGCCTGGCAATCATATAGTCGATCAACTACAGCAGCCTCGGTGATAGATAGGACAGAAAGTAAACATGAGACATCTCAAATTCCCTGCTTTCTTCCTTCTCCTCCTCAACCAGATCCTAAGGGGTTTTTCTGGGGGGGGGAGGAAGGAGCAAGGCATCTGGACCACATTGCCCCTTCCTCTTCTTTTGCCTTCTGTAGCTAGGACACAGGATGGGAGGAAGGTAAAGCATCTTTGGCATATTACCTCCATCCCATAACCACCTCTTTATTTAACAAAGATCAAAGTATGCTACAGAAAGGGGCAGGGAGTGAAAATTGGGTACTTTATATGGAGAAATGGTCTAATTTTGCATATTCCAGTGTTTGGACAAAATACTTGAGCTGAAGGAAGGCAAAATAAAGTGAAAAAAACTGCACATACATTCTGTAGGAACTGCCTCAAACTGAGTGTTTAATGATTGAGTACAAAGAGAGCAGATTTGTTTGAGGAGGCTTACTGTAGAAACCGTCACAGTTTCTTTTGTACTGGGGGAAAACAACAGTTTTGTACAAAATGAAACTGTAAAGCTCAATGTAAACAAATTGCCAGTCATAGTATCTAACATATTATACAGCCGCGAGAGTGGCTGTATACTACAGTCAGCATAGATTTTTTTGCATTCCACAATGTTAAATTGAAAATATCCCCAGTGCCATTCTGATGGTTCCCATAAGCTCATTTCAAAACAAAACCTTACAAAACTTATAGTCCTGAACTCAGAAATGTTTGCTTAACAACCCTCTAAATTTCCATGGTGACAAAACAGAAAAAAATGAGAGTACAAAGTGTGAAAAGCAAGAGAGAAAAACCAGACCCTTTGGGACTTTTTTCTGTTAGAGATCTCAGAATTTGTTGAATAATTAAAAATCAGCCATGTTCACAGAGTACCTGTAATCCTATTACTGAACTTGCCGCATACTCTGACCTTCATCTTCTGCAGTTTAAAAGTTTTAAAAATGTTAGCATTGAACTCAAATATAAGGCCGAGCATCCACAGTAAGAACCAACTGTCAGTGTTCTAAAAGCCAGACTCACAGCTGCTGGGCTTGCCTAATCAGGGCCACACCCACACCAGACCTTTATTTCCCTTTAGACAATCATGGCTTCCCCCAAAGAATCCTGGGAAGTGTAGTTTGTGAAGGGTGCTGAGAGGAGGCTCCTGTTCCACTGACAGAGCTCCAGTGGCCAGAGTGGATTAACAGTCAGCCACTCTGATTGAAGGTCTGTGAGGGGAACAGGGCATCTCCTAGCAACTCTGAGCACCCTTCACTAACTACACTTCCCAGGATTCTTTGGGAGAAGCCATGACTGTCTAAAGTGAAATAAAAGTCTGGTGTGGATGTGGCCAGGGAAAGCTTTGTTTTAAATTTTTGTGGGGGGCTACATGTGCCTGCTGTTAAATAAAAAGGTGGGGAAAACCCTGAAAAAGAATGATACTGTTGTTTTCCTTTTGGAAAGGAAAGGGGCTTACCCTCTGCCCAGTGCCCACCCATCCAATGTCCTCCCCTCCCACTCCCTCCTATTTCTGCCCTTTTCCTCCCCTCCCTGCCCCTCCCCCAGGTCAGTTTCACCTATCCTAAGCATGATTGCACAGGAGTAAATCCCACTGAACTCATAAAACATGCAGATGATCAAACCTGCCCTCCCATCCCACTCCCTCTTTCCCCTTCCCTCCCCTTCCTTCACCCCTCTCTCCCCCTCCCCCATAGCCTTCCAATCCCCTTCTTTCCCTTCCTCCTTCTCCTCCCCTCTGTCCTCCCCCTTCCCCTCCCCCATGGTCAGTTTTACCTATCCTGAAAGCATGATTGCATGGGAGTAAATCCCACTGAATTCAATATGCATGCAAATGATCAAACCTCCCCTCCCCTCCTCCTCCCTCCCATCACCTCCCTTTTGCCCTTTTCCTCCCCCTTCACCCATCCCCTTCCAATCCCCTCCTTCCCTCTCCCAATCCCCTCCTTCCCCCTTTCCCTCCTTCTGCTCTCCTCTCCCCCTCCCCCATGGCCTGTTTTACCTATTCTAGCCATGATTGCATGAGAGTAAATCCCACTCAACTCAATCTATGCAAATGATCAGACCTGCCTTTCCTGTCCTTCCCCTCTCCTCTCCCTTCCTCCTCCCTTCTTCCTCCTCTCCCCTGTTCCTTTTTCCTCCTCCCCTGCCTACTCCAGGCCTCCTCCCCATGGTCAGTTTTAACTATCCTAAGCATGATTGCATGGGAGTAAATCCCATTGAACTCAATAAGCATGTAAATGATCATTCCATTCTCAGCAAAGTTGCACAGGATTTCTTACCTCCTGGATTAAAAAGCAGGGGAAATTCACTAATAGGCAAAAAACCTTGTGTTTTAAGAATGTACCTATAGCCCACAGATACTTCTATGAAACCTTAGTTGCACATGTTACCAAAGTCTTCCAAGCTACACAGTTTATTTATTTATTTATTTATTTATTAGATTTTTATACCGCCCCATAGCCGAAGCTCTCTGGGCAGTTCACAACATGTAAACATCCAATACAATTAAAACATTATTAAACAACTAAAAATGCAGAAAAATTATACCAAAAAACCAAAACATAATTAAACACATAGACGAGCACAAAACTCAATACTAAAATATTAACTGTTAAAAAAGTATTAAACTGGTTAAGATGTAAAGATGTTAAGATGTTAAATATTAAATAATTATATATTAAATGTTAAAATGTTAAAATGTTAGTGGATTGGACTGTGAAAGACCAACTCAAATGGTATTTGCATTATTACAAATTTGTAGGGCAGTGCAATATCTCAGAGAGAAGGTCAGGTCTCCTGCTCCCCTGGTGCATTCACTATAGCTGCCCAATTTCCCTGCTTTTTAAAGTTTGATAGAAATATCTGATGGCTATAGGAATGTCCTTAAACTCCTTTTTGTTTTGCCTGTTAGTGAATCATTGTTTGCTTCGCCTCTGTTCTACCACATTTACTTCTAGTTGCATTTACTGAGAGCATCAGGCATTTACCAGGCAAAAAACCCCTAATAGCCATTTGCTGTATAAAGTGTGTGGGGGGGTGATGTGTAGAAAATTAGATGTGTAGAAAAATATTTTAACAGACTCAGATATATGGGGCCCATTCAGATTACTGTCACTAAAGTGTGTATGTATGGGGGAGCATCTGAAAAACACTTCATGGAAGTTGTACCACTTTAAAAGTCCTTAGAACACTGATTGACGCCACTGCAATGCTGCACAATCCTGATGACCATTTGTGCTGGCACAGAGACTAAACATGATGGGCTGATGCAGCGAGTTCACCTATGTATGTTAATCATTTGACAACATCAGGTGAGGGCTTACATGCAGCAACATGAAATATTGACGTGCATAAGTGAATTGTCCACTGTCCAGTGCTGGCTTGAAAGCATTCTGTCAACCTAACAGGCCAGTATCAATTCGAGTTCATTCTTTTTCTGCTACCTGCTGGTTTTACTGACTTGGGAGAGTTCAGATATACATACCAGAGTTAGGGATGGCAATATCGCAAAGATGGCGACGAGAGAGGAAGTTTGATTGGGAGCTCTGCACCTCAGCTCCTAATTTCTTCCCTTTCTACCGCCTGGTATTTATCATCTTACCTTATCATCGATGTCTTTGCTTATGCTTATGCTTATGCCGGCGTTGGTATGATCTTGGACTGTGGCTGGACTTTACATCTTTGCCTGGACCCAGTTTTGCTGTTTTGGCCTTTGGTTCGGGGCGGAGCCGCGGCTCTTGGGTTGCTCTGACCCGTTGCGGAGTTCCATCTTTGGCGTGCTACGGCTGGAGTGTGTCGGGGGCCGCTGTTGCCGCAGCGTTGCTGCCCTGGCTGCTGCGGTTCTCGAGGAGTCGCTGCCCTCCGGGTGCTTCTCGAGTGCTTTTGGGCCGTTTGTTTCTGGGCCCGTTGTTTGGTCTCCGGCGTGGCTCTGGCTGTTTCGGATTTACAACTGCTGCTGCCTTGGCTTTTGTTGTTGCTGCCGCTGCTCTCCAGGTCTTCTGGACTGCCTGTTGGTCGGTGTTCGGCCTTGTCGTCGGTCGCCGGCTGCGACACGCCTGTGAGTCCTGGATTGATGCTGCTAGGTTCCGCTGCTTCTGCCTGCTGCTCTGTCGCTGGATCGATGCTGCTGGGTTCCACTGCTTCTTCCTGCTGCTCTGTCGCTGTTTCATCGTGGCTTCCTGCCTGCTTGCCGCCACTCCATTCAAGTTCGCTGCTTGGGGCGTGTCTTGTCCTTCTGGCTTGCTTACTTGCTGTTTACTGGGTCGCGGGCAGGTATTTTACAACTTTATTTGGTGACATTACTTATGGATGAAGCTTGATGCAGAGGAGAATTTTAACGTCGGCTGCTATTGTTGCTGTTTGGGTGCATTTTAATTGTCTGTTTGTTTTGTCTGTTGTGTGTATGAATGAGATTGTGTGGACATTTGTGTATATTTATGTGTATTTTTATGCGTTGTTGTGTGAATGTGTTTGTTTGTATTTAAATATTTTTAAAATGTGCCTGGGAGAGCATGCTTTGTATTTAACGGGGGGGCTTCTGGGGGCCCCAATTAGCGTAGTGACGGGTAATGGGAGGTATGGCGTTAGGAGGAGAACGTGCCAGGTAAGGGGAACTCGCCCCAGACAAGTTGTGTCTGTGCCTTGTTCCGGTTCTCCTCAAGACCACAGAACTGCTGGTTGTTCTATCAGCCAGCCCTTAGATCTCCAGGTGCTGCTTTTGAATGCCAGGTCGGTATATAATAAAACCTCCCTTGTCCATGATTTAATTGTGGATGAGAGTGCCGACCTGGCGTGTATAACCGAGACCTGGGTGGGTGAGCAGGGAGGAGTTGCCCTCTCTCAGCTTTGCCCACCTGGGTATACGATGCAGCACTATGGCAGATCTGAGGGCCGGGGAGGTGGGGTCGCTGTGGTCTATAGGAGTATTTTCTCTCTCACCAGGCATCCTGTCCAGATGACGACTGGTCTAGAGTGCCTCCACCTTGTACTGGGCCAAGGAGACAGACTGGGAATCTTGTTGGTGTACCGCCCACCTTACTGCCCAACAGCTTCCCTAGCTGAGCTGACAGAGATAGTCTCGGAGGTGTTGTTGAGGTCCCCCAAACTTGTGATGTTGGGGGATATCAACGTTCATGCCGAGACTGTCTTATCTGGAGCGGCTCAGGACTTCATGGCCTCCATGACAACCATGGGGCTGTCTCAATTTGTTACTGGCCCAACGCATGTGTCGGGTCACACTCTTGATTTGATCTTTGCCACTGGTCATGGAGATGGTGATCTGGAGGTGGGGTATTTTTCATCTACTCCATTGTCATGGACAGATCACCGCCTGCTGAGTTTTAGACTTACGATGACTCTTTCCCTCTGCAAGGGTGGGGGACCTATTAAGTTGGTCCGCTCCCAGAGGCTTATGGATCCTATGGGTTTTCAGAGGGCTCTGGGAGTTTTTCCAGCTGATAGTACTGGGGCTCCTGTCGAGGCCTTGGTCGAACTGTGGAATACAGAGATGGCCCGGGCTATCAACATGATCGCTCCCGCGCGCCCTCTTCAATGCAGAGCTCATACAGCTCCATGGTATACCCCGGAGCTGAGAGTGATGAAGCAAGAGAGAAGGAGGCTGGAGTGCAGATGGAGACGAACTCCAGACGGATGCAATTATGCTTTGGTAAGTGCCTCTACTAAGTCGTACATAAAAGCGGTAAGGGCGGCGAAGAAGTCCTACTTCGCTGCCTCTATCAAGACATCTCTCTGCCGCCCAGCAGAGCTTTTTAGGGTTGTACGAGGACTCTTACATTCTGGTCCTCAAGATACCATTGAAACATCTGAAGCTCGCTGTAACGACTTTGCAGGGCACTTCCAAAATAAAATCGCATGCATCCGTAGGGACCTAGACTCTGTTGTTACGACAGATGAATCCATTGAAGTGTCCAGAACACGGTCTTGTCTTTCATTATTGGATGAGTTTCAGTTGGTGCAGCTTGAGGAAGTGGACAAGGTGCTTGGAATGGTTCGGGCGACCACGTCTGCTCTAGATCCTTGTCCATCTTGGCTGGTCAAGGCTAGCAGGACTGGTACCACCGGCTGGGCCAAGGAAGTGATAAATGCCTCCTTGAGTGAGGGAGTAGTCCCTAGTAGCCTCAAGGAGGCAGTAGTGAGACCTCTTTTTAAGAAACCTTCCTTAGACCCAGATAACCTGAACAATTATAGACCGGTGGCAAATATCCCCTTTTTGGGCAAGGTTCTGGAGCGGGTGGTTGCCAATCAGCTCCAGGTGCTCTTGGATGAGACCGATTATCTGGATCCGTTTCAATCTGGTTTTAGGCCTGGTTTTGGCACTGAAACAGCCTTGGTCGCCCTGTACGATGACCTCTGTTGGGAGAGGGACAGAGGGAGTGTGACTTTGTTGATTCTCCTTGATCTCTCAGCGGTGTTTGATACCATCGACCATGGTATCCTTCTGGGGAGACTCGCGGAGTTGGGAGTTGGAGCACTGCTTGGCAGTGGTTCCGCTCCTACTTGGCGGATCGTCGCCAGAAGGTAGTACTTGGGGAACATTGCTCAACACCTTGGACTCTCCATTGTGGAGTCCCTCAGGGGTTGATTTTGTCCCCCATGCTTTTTAACATCTACATGCAGCCTCTGGGTGCCGTCATCAGGAGTTTTGGAGTGCGTTGCCACCAGTACGCTGATGACACGCAGCTCTATTTCTCCTTTTCATCTTCTACAGGTGAGTCTGTGGATGTGCTGAATCATTGCCTGACCGCGATAATGGACTGGATGAGAGCTAATAAACTGAGACTCAATCCAGACAAGACTGAGACACTGTTGGTGAGTGCCTCCCCTGCCCAGATGGTGGATGTTCACCCTGTTCTAGATGGGGTCACACTCCCCTTGAAGGAACAGGTTTGTAGTCTGGGAGTTCTTTTCGATCCTTCCTTGTCTCTTGAGGCGCAAGTGGTGGCAACCTTCGGTTGGTAGCCCAGCTACGCCCCTATCTGGACAGGGATGACCTCGCCTCAGTTGTTCATACTCTGGTAACTTCTAGGCTGGATTACTGTAATGCGCTCTACGTAGGGCTGCCCTTGAAGACAGTTCAGAAGCTTCAGCTAGTGCAAAACGCAGCAGCCAGACTGCTGACGAGGACCAGCCGGTCAGCACATATAACACCTGTTCTGGCCTGTTTGCACTGGCTACCTATTTGTTTCCGAGCCAGATTCATGGTGCTGGTTTTGACCTATAAAGCCTTACACAGCATGGGACCGCAATATCTTGTGGAACGCCTCTCCCGCTATGAACCTACCCGGTCACTTCGCTCAGCATCTAAGGCCCTCCTCCAGGTACCAACCCATCGAGAAGCCCGGAGGACAGTTACTCGATCTAGGGCCTTTTCTGTAGTGGCCCCCAAACTGTGGAACAGCCTCCCCAAAGAAGTACACCTGGCTCCTACGCTTCTATCTTTTCGGCACCAGGTTAAGACCTGGCTATGCTCCCAGGCATTTTAAGCGTTTATGCTATAATTTATTTTTTTTCTTTTTTTCTTTTTTTCTTTTGTTGCTGCTTGTGTTTATTATTTGTTGTCTGATTTTATTGTTGATATTTTGTATTTTAACCTTTTTGTACACCGCCCAGAGAGCCACTCGCTATGGGCGGTCTATAAATGAAACAAATAAAATAAAATAAATAAATAAATAAAGAGCTGTCAGTTTTGGTTCTCTCAATTTCTCTTTTTTTCCTAATGTTAAATTCAGTTCTCTACATTTCTGCAAATTTAAAAAAAATCCTCATGAAAATTCTCCACCATTTTATTGCAAATTTCTCCAAATAAACACATTTTTGTAGGCAGTTTTGACAAAGGTACACATTTTGCAAGCCATTTCTCATCACATCATGTCTTTTTGCCTGTTATTTTCACTCATATATACATTTTTATGCACACTTTCCTTTAATACATGCATTTTTGTAAATATTGTTTTGTCAGCTAACTGTATCCCAAAATTCTAATAAATGTGAATTTTGAAGGATGGCTGTGTTTCATTTCTCATATTATTTTGGAAAGTGTGAATTTAATAAATTCTGCTTGAAATGCAAATTGAATCAAAATTCTTACCCATCCCTACAGACAGTGCTCAGTTTTTGACTCCAGCTAAAGGTACCATTGGGGTAGCATGTTTTAGGGATCATGAGGGGGACAGATCCACACAAGAGTCCCCAATGCACATGTCTATCACACCCCATGTGTTAACCATTTCCAGCTATTTCTCCACCCCCAGTATCTCCATCTTACCTGGATTAAGCTTCAGCTTCTTTGACCTCCAGCTATCTGTTCAGTGTTTCTACAGCCTCTGTGAGACTAGATGGAGGAAATGAAAAGTAGAACTGTGTGTCATCTGCATATTGACAACGCTTTAGCTCAAACATCTGGACAACTTCTCCCAGCAGCTTCATGAAGATGTTAAAAAGCATGGGGGTTAAGATAGAACTCTGAGGGACCCCAAATGCCAAAGGGCATGGTGCAGGAGTCCTCCAGCACTACCTTCTTGATACTTCCTGTCAGAAGTATCTGTGTTCCCTAATCGTCAGCTAACTCAGGAACTACTAACAGGGTCACACTTTCCCATTCCATCAATTTCCCAGTGAAAATCTTCCACTGAGATGACCAGAGATGCTTGTCACCAGACCAGTTTGACAATGAGCCTGGCTGATGTTTTTCAAAAATGGTATTGCCCATCTGACAGTCAGAATTGGTAAAGTCTACCATCTCAAGACTCTTCTACATCTGCTGTGTGTTATGACACCTACTCTCTTTCTCCTGTTCCTAATGCCCAGTATCATGGTCTGGCAAATCTATTTAGAAGCAGGTATGTATTTTAAGGATTTAGAGTCCAGCGGCTCATTGGAAGATCCCATTTCATTCATCTTCCAACCTGTGTTGTCTGTGTGACTAAAATGAGATGTGGCTGTCTTTTGTTTGATTAATTTTATATATTTGTGGATCAAGTTTGACTTCACATGGCTGGCAAATGGGATTAGTCATTTTTATGCAAATATGTGCACCTGTACATTTGGAAAATGCAACATTTTTAAATGTAACTTTTAATAAACAGAAGACATATTTCTCTGTTGAAGCAAAATAATTAACATTGACATGTCTGAAGCTTGTGCATTTATTCAAATTACATTCTATCAAACTTTAAGATATGTTCCGAGGAACAAATAGACAGGTTGGAGCTGTGAACCCAAACTAATGTGTGGGGCTATTGGAAGCTCACTTTCATCTGCATTTCAGGTATCAGCTTGGATTCCTCCTTCACGCGATCCCTACAAGCTGACAATTTTTGCTTTGTAACGTCAGTTTGTAATGGGAAAACTTTTGCTAATCTTATTCCAAACTTTTCCGTGGTGACAAATGAGCTTTCCAGAGCTATTGACAACTGTATAGATTTTCCATTTACAATACTTGTGGTTTAAAAGCCATGTCACCAGGAACCAGCTTATCAAAGTCATTCTGCTGCAAATTGTTGTATTGTAAATACTTGATTAGTGTCTCCTGTCCCTTTCTTGAAAGATGCAAGTCCTCCCTAGGGAGTAAAACACAGAGGAACTGATTGAAGCCGGATGCGGAATAAATTACTCACAGAGTATAGTTAGCTATTCTCTCTCTTGATGTTTCAGGATTGCGAAATGAGGTGTCTATCTGCTTGAACTATAGGTTTTCATAAAGAATGGGTAGGATAGAATCAAAGTTAAGCAATGGCAATTCTCATTGATTTCAGTGGAATAATAAAGCATGAGTTTAACTCTGGGCCTTACAGGTCGTTATCTTTGGCTGGATTGCATCTGCTGATTAGCAAGACAATTGTTTAATTTTAAATGCCACATTCATGCTTTGTTTCTATAGCTGCAATGTTTAGTTGAGTCATCATTTCCACATAATTTTTTAAAAAAGAAATCTGTTTTTTAGTTAATCAGCAGCACCTTTTTAATCAGTCAAAAGGTCTTTTTTCTATTAAAAACATTAGCAATTTAAACCAGGCAACAGATTTCCTCCCCCCCCCGCCTTTTTATCAAATTAAAATTATTGAAACAAATGCTTAGGCAACGGGTACTGTCTTAGAAGAAGCATTCCCTTTCCTTTCATCTGAAAGGATGGATATCTTGTAGGTGGTGCCTGGAGTCTGCAATGCATGCATACATAATCTAAAACTTCAAAGCATGGCTTTACTTCAAAACAATTATTTATTCTTATAAAAACAGGTGCAGATTTCACATTCAATAAATTAAATTTGTAATATTAATTGACTAGGATTTATTTAATTGGGTGGTAGACTTGCTTATTACTATTGGCTCTTCTTTTCATGTCTTTACAACCCATTATTTGTTCACTTCTGCACTGTAAAAAATTACAATGCAAGCTGCTTGAGGGCAGAGGCATCTCTCTCTCTCTCTCTCTCTAGCATTTGTTATTCTGTATAGTACCAGGTCTAGTCACGGCACTATATACATATTTATAATAATGTTTCAAATGTCTGCAAGAGTGGATGTGAGCCTGTTCATTTCCTATGGGCACAGGCAGAAGGCATATTGTCAGAACCTGAAATGGTAGGAAAAGGAATTGACTATGTCTAGGTCAGCCTTGTAAATAAGTCCACTAAAGTTACTAGCCTGACAAATATGCCACTAGTCTGTTGGGGGCTTGTAGAAGAGAGACAGAGAGCTCCCTGCCTGTCATACAAAAGCCTGTTACATTTCTATGCTGAGTAGAGAGGAGGGACAGAGCTCTCCATCTGTCCTCCACCAGCCCATCCACTCACCTGAATGGAATTCCATGAACTCACGTGTGCAAGGCCTTGTCATCTATGGCCATTAGGCTAATACTTTCAGCACAATGCTGGTCTAGGTAACAGGTGGCAGAACAATGTCCTTTTCCCCTGGGACTTGCAATGAAGAAAAGGGTCTCTCCATGCATATTGATACATGTCTTTGACATAAGCAGTAAGGAATAGACTTACGTTCTCCCTCTGTCCTCTCTCTTGTTTACAGATTTGAAAATTATGAGTTCACAAGCCCAGAGATCGACTCTGTGGAATACTTTAGCCTCATTAACATATTTTTTTTCTTTTCTACATGCTGTTCCTTTCTATCAGTCTGAAAGACTGAGATAAGCAGAGCCATATAATGACACCATTTAATTTTTAAATCAACCAACCAACCAACAAGGTACCAGTGCTCTGTTTTTCCTGATAGCCATGCCAGGAGCTCTGAGAGTTGTATGCACAAAAGCTCTGCAAACCTTCCAAGGAGTGTGCATAGGATGGGGTCCTGGCTTGTTGCTGGAAGCTTGCTTTCTCCCCAACCTCAGCCCACCACCATGTGTGTGCTCTGTAAACACAGACTGGAGGCTTGGAAGGACTACTGTGCATTTAGAAAAAGAGCTCCTGGATCTCTTCTGTCAGGAAGATTTATATAATGTCTGAAACCACTCTGGGGTAGATTTGCCCAGGTTGTTCTTCTGTATGTATTTTATTTTTCTTTATTTAAAACTTTTATAAACTACTTAATATTTAAAAACTCTCTAGCACCTGCCATTCCATATAAATCAAAAACTTTGGGGGAAGCCATGACTGTCCAAAGTGGAATAAAGGTTTGGCATGGGTGTGGCCCCCTGATTAGCCAAGCCGAACAGCTGTTAATCTGGCTTTTAGAACACTGACAGTTGGTTCTTACTGAGCATGCCCGCACTATCATAGACCCCAATATTAATTTCTTAAATTAATTAAAAAGCAGACATGCATTTTTAAACTGCAGAAGATGAAGATCAGAGTATGGGGCAAGGTCCATAATTGTATTACATGTACTCTGTGAACATGGCTGATTTTTAATTAATTTCAACAACTTATGAGACTACTGACAGAAAAAAGTCCAACAGGTCTGGATTTTTTTACTCTTGCTTTGGAGTTTGAACTCTGGATTCTCTCTGAGTGTAAGCAAGCATTTCTGAGTTTAGGACTATAAGTTTTGTAAGGTTTTGTTTTGAAATGATCTTATGGAAAGCAGCAGAATGGCAGGGGGGTATTTTCAATTTAACACGATGGAACATGAAAAATCCATGCTGGCTAATATACTTCTATCATGTCACCTCTTACTCCCCTTTTCTCTAAACTAAAAAGCCCCAAATGCTGCAACCTTTCCTCGTAGAGGAATTGCTCCATCCCCTTGATCATTTTGGTTACCCTTTCTTGAACCTTTTCCAGATCTATAATATCATTTTTGCGGTGAGGTGACCAGAACCATACCCAGTACTCCAAATGTGGCCACACCATACATTTGTATAATAGCATTATGATATTGGCAGTTTTTTCCTCTTGGACAGATGTTAACTAACCTGCCTGTAATTTCAAGGATCCAGCTGATCCCTTTTTAAAGATCAGTGTTACATTGGCCACTTTCCAGTCCTCAGGTATGCAGGCAGGTCTGAGGGACAAGGTGCATGTTTTTGTTAGAAGATCACCAACTTTACATTTGAGTTCTTTGAGAACTCTTGGGTGGATGCCCTCTGGACCTGGCAATTTGTTTGCTTTGATTTAGTCCGTTAAGCCTAGAACTTCATCTCTCATCACAACTATTTGCCTCAGTTCCTCAGACTCCCTTGGTGCAAAAGTCAGTTCAGGCATGGGGATCTGCCCTATATCCTCTGCTGTGAAGACCATGTGTGTTGGTTTACAGTGGTGCTGTAAAGGCAGAAGTAAGGGCCCCACTCAGCAGAATGAGCAAGGAAAGTCACCAACACATAGCAGGGCTGGCTTACCACACTGTGAAGTAAGTCACATTCAGTGCCATCTAAAGTGGTGGTGGTGGTAAGGGCATTAAGCCCTCTATTCTCAAGGAAGCTTACAGCACAAATTGGCACATGAGGAAGGATGAGTTGTGTGAGTTAAATGAGCCTCCATAGATCTAACTTCCTTACCAGCTCTCACTTCTTCAGACACAGAAGCTAAAATGTTAATGCTGAGCCAAATCAATCTGTGTGTGTGTGTGTGTGTGTGTGTGTGTGTGGGCGCACACACACACCTCTCACACACATACACCAGTATTGTTATCAATCCACCTCAAGGAACAACAGACTATAGAGCACACTGACATTAAGTGGAAAGGAATCCTACTTGCAGTATCGAGAACAGGCCAGTTTCTTTTCTTTCACCCAGAGGACTCTGAATTAGGCAAGTCAGCTACCAGTCTCTCATGACAAGCTCATTGGAGTACCTGGCAGATCTTCAGTGAATTCTCTTCCAGTCTTCTCCACACGAAGGAAAAGCAGATGCTTTCACCTCATCATACTCTATAAATTCATTTAGAGGTTATTGTGAGCAATACACTCCCACATATGCACACATCAAAGGAATATTGCTGATTGACATTCTGTAAAAATATAGAACATAGCAGGAGCCCTTGAAGGTTTATCCGCATAACTAAGGGCCAGACTGGACGAGACACCATTTATGCAATTAGCAATTGTGTTGTTGTTTTTAATGAAAAAGCAGGTGTGGGACCCAATCTGGATCTGAACCCTGGCGAGGGGCTTTAACCCTTTTAACCTGTTCTTTTAATGAGAAAATCAAATCCATGTGTGTGAATGGGAACTTTATTTCCAAAGCATATAGGAGATGTGGGGCCCTTAGTTCAGACTGGAATTACAGCAAGGGGAGGGTTAAACCCCACCCCCTGCTAAGGTTCCTATTTGGATTGGACACACACATTTCTGTTTTGTTTTGTTTTGTTTAAAAAAGCCACTCATACAATGCTGTTTGTGTGCCCATTGCAACTGATGGCACTGGGTGCTCAGAAGAATTCTGGAACTGATCAAGGCTTACCCTCACTGATGTCAAACCTGGGTATCCAGCATACTGAGATCATCCTGTTCACTGTGTGGTCCCTGAATGTGTGAGATTACTTCCACCTGTATGATTTAACCCAGGAAAGGGGATAATCCTGGGGAGCAGGAGAGATGGCACTGAAGCAGAATGACAATAATGTCTATATCATGGCCTCATTCCACTATTGTGACTAAGAATTCCTCAAAGGTGGTTTCAGGAGGGACACACTCAGCAAAATCACAAGCCGGAGTCCTGAGCAGCAGCGCTACATCCTTTAGTTTGGGGATAGCTCAACATTTTGTAGCAGGTCCCCACTTTTTCAACCTGTGTACACTGATAATAATAATAATAAATTTTATTTATTGGTCGCCTATCTGTCCAGGTTAATGGACACTCTAGGCAACTTACAATAATAAAACAATACATTTACTCATCAACCAATTGCTGTTGATAGATCACTCCTCCATGATTTTTAAAAATCCTTTAAAATGCTATCTAAACTAGTGGCTTCACAAAGTATAAGGAAGTTGCTCTTAGGACGAAACATCTCCAACCAAATACATGTCAATTCGTATTTGGCCCATGTCTTTTATGCAGACTTCTCTTGCCCTGAAGTGCTCCTCAGTGGCTAAGCCAGAGACAAAAATCAGCAGCATTAATAATTGTTTCATCAGGGGAATGAAGAAATCATTATCAGAGTAATGTTTTAAAAGATGGTTTTCAAAATGCATTTAATTTACTTTTAATAAGACCACTTCACTGGCAAATTAATTCCAATTGATTTTTTAAAGCATTTCTGAAGATTAACAATTAAGAAATGAATACTGAGTCCAGATTATTACATACATAGAACTATTACACATCAATTATATTTGCATTTACATACAATTTATTTTTATTTGGCATACTGAGATTATTTTAATGAAAGCAAAAGTAGGTTTAACCAGGGTAATTATCTGAACTATATAAATAGATGCTCACAAAACCTTTAAAAAGTACACATTTTCATCATTATTATGAAATCTATCTTCAAATTAGCAAATATTTTAGTCTTTTTGCTTACATTCTGTGGAATGTACTTACTTACTGTGGAAAATATTCTGAAATGTATGAAATGGAAATGGACTGCCTTTAAGTCGATTCCGACTTATGGCAACCCTATGAATAGGGCTTTCATGGTAAGCGGTATTCAGAGGTGGTTTACCATTGCCTTCCTCTGAGGTTGAGAGGCAGTGACTGGCCCAAGGTCACCCAGTGAGCTTCATGGCTCTGTGAGGATTCAAACCCTGGTCTCCCAGGTCGTAGTCCGACACTCTAACTACGCCATGCTGGCTGTCTCCGAAATTTATAGAGCAATCCAAATACAAGATGCTCTGAGATGAGAAAGTTTGGATTTGGCAGATATTGGGGTTTCCCAGGTGAGCCAGCACTGTGACAGCAAATATCCCTCACCCCAGCTGAGCAGGAGATATGTTGGCATTAGTCTCTCACCCCGGCTCAGGCATGGCTTTTGGAACTTAAACCAGCATAATTTACATTGCCATAAGTTTGTAAACTGCCCAGAGAGCTTCGACTATGGGTCGGTATACAAATACACTAAATAAATAAATGTCACATAAAGGGGTGTTCTGGGGGCATTATAAGGCAAGGAGAGACTTACACCTATTCCAAACCCTGTTCAGCTCAGTCATGTTACCTGGGAGCCACTCCTAAAAATTTGGGCCCACTCTCACCTCCTGACTCAGCTGGCAGTAGCTCCTCCCAGAGGCTCCTGAACCAAGTTTGAAATAGCTGAATAACTTATACTGGTGTAAGTTACACCAGCCGAAGTCACACTAGCTTCCCATACTTAGGTTTGCTCTGTTAGGATTGACAGAACTGGGAGGATTTTTAGTTTATTTTTATTTGGCCAGGGCTTCTAATAGGTTGTCTTTTCATTCCTTACAGAGCTCTCAGATCGGTGAAGTAGCACTTTTCTTTCTTTCTCTTGTGCTTATTCTGCGTATAGTGGCAACTTTGTGTTACATTAGAGCAGGGACTTAGCATCAGGTACGTTAGGGCCAAAATATGTCACTTCTAGCTCCCAGCTGCATAGTATTGCAAGTGGAAATCATACCGCAAGGGTGGAGAAAGCTGTTCCTAGCACCTACAATGAACATGGCTCTGTCAGCCTTCCAGGCAACAGAGATCCTGGGAGATGGAATGGGTTGCATACAACTAAGGCCTACTCAGAGTAGAACCACTGAAATTAATGAACCTAAGTCAGTCATGTCTATTTACTTCAGTGAATACCACCCAATGTTCTTAGGGTCCCCCATGAACTATATTCCCCACATCTGTATGCTACCATAGCAGGATTTTTTCAGTTGTGGCGGGTGCAGAATGGGGAGAAAAGAGGGAGGGAAAGAGACACATCCCTTTTTGCCACTACAACAGAGGAGTGGCGGTGGTGGTGGCAGCAGCCAATGATGTCGCCCCCGCCACTTACAGCTGCCACAAGGGGCTTTGGGGCTCTGAGGGCTGGCACTTATGGGTGAATTTAGGGGAAAGAAAACCTCCCCGAGTTCTCCAATGTCACCAGTAGTAGCCATCCAGTTATCTGTTGCAATTAAGAGTTTCTATCAAATTTCACTTAAAGATCAGCTTGGAGACAAATGCTGAGCTTCCTTCTTGGGTGGGGGTTGGGATGTTTCAAGAGGGTTTCCATAACACTTTCAACATTTGGGACCCACAGCAAACATTGATGCAGTTTGTTCATTCAGTTTGTACTGTGGAGATCCTCAGCCTTTCATAGCTATTGGAGTACTTTTGAGACCAATGAAGAATCCAGCAGAGGATTAAAGTGGCCACAAAATTTCAACTAAAGCAAAGAAAAATTCAAGACAAACTCAAGGGTTCCTGCATAGAAATATAAGAAAGACCCTGATGGATCACACCAAATGTTCATCTACTTCACCATCCTGTTTTCCACAGTGGCCAGTCAGTTCATGCCAGGCTTGAAGCCAACAACCCTCCCTTGTTCCCCAACATCTAGTATTGACTGGCATACTGAATCTGCAGTTTCCGTATAGCCATCATGATAAATAGCCATTAATAGTTTTATCCTTCATGAATTTGTCTCATCCACGTTTAAAGCCATCGAGGCTAATAGTTATTGTTACATCTTTTGTGCCAGTGAGTTTCATAAATTAACTATGCTTAGAACATTTGTGGAATTTCAGAGGACACAAGAGTGATTTCAATAAGACTAATATACTTCCCTAGGGTTACTCTGAGCATGAGCAGTTTGTGAGGTGGACTTCTGGGGAAGAATGGATCTCTCTATTTGGAGTACACTTCAAACTGACCCTATATTGAGTAATAATAGCATGCAATGCAGTATTCCCAGCATTATACACACCCAGACAAAGGCCATCAGCCAAGGAAGGAAGGGTTCAATGCTGCCTGATGGGGATCCCTGTCCATGCATGCTCCTATGCATGTCCATACAGACCTATGCACTCTAGGAGAGGAAATGGATCATGCCATTGAAATGCACTGTCTAAATGATGGGTATGATTATTGCTCTTTTTTCCAACTCCAAGTTCTTCTTAAAGTTCCAAACTGAATAACTTGGCATTCTTTGTTTTTAGCTGTTATACTAGCAGCAGTGTATCAATACGTCAATTCTTCATGTTGAGCCCCAACTCCCCCAGAAGGAGCAGGGAGAGGAGTCGGTCGAGCCCCAGCCTCCCCAGATAGATCTGGGAGAGGAGCCAGAGGTGAATGAGGTTTTTGAGGGCATTGAGGGAGGGGGTGAAGTCAACAGCCCACCAGTTCCCATGGACAGTCCTCCCATCAACGCAGAGCTCGCTCCACCTACAAGCACCCCAACAGAGCTGTTGGGGAATGACCTTGTGCATGCGCCAACTCCACCCCCCCAGGACTCCCCACTTGGCACTTCAAACACTTCCCTGCCAGCGGGTTCCTGAAGTCGAGCCAGCACCTAGCGAGCCTGACCTGTCAGATGAGCAGGTGGAGGCTCGCCCCCCCTCGCCCCGCATGAGACGCCATGAGAAGCAGGTCAGTCAGAAGGTAGAACTTCGAAGGAGTCAGAGATTACAGGTGAAGACCTCTCCTATTTAAGGAGGCGCACCCCTCATTGGGGTGCTGAGTCAACTTACTCCACACGCTGAAGAGCATGCTTAGGTAGTCTAGTTAGGGTCAGTAGTGAGTCAGCATAGAGAGGTCTATGAAGCGCACTGCTTTCGATATAACCGTTACTCTAATAAAACAAGAATTAATTCCAGTCTCATCTCCGTCTCCTCTCTTGGACTCTCGGCAGGACATTTTGTGTATTTATTGAAGTGGGGTACATAATGCTATATTACACTGTCCTTCCTGATATTCTCAATTTCCACTGTGTTGCAGGACTATTTTCCCCACAAAGCTGTAGGTTACTCTAATAAGGTAAAAAACAAGGCAAGAACTGAATGGCCACCCAATCAAAGTATGAAATATTGAAAAGGTCAAAGGAGTATAACTCACTACAAAGATTCATTGAATATAAATTAAGCATTAAACTCCTGATACCTCATTCTCTTGACTGAGTTGTAATGAGAATGGAAGATGGCAGAAAATTAATCCCTTCTCATTAAAAAGCTTGTAATGAGAATGTGGAAATCGGTACAAATGTAACCTATTCTCATTATCATCTTCATGAAGGGTCTTTGTGGTCTTCTTCAGATGTCATAGCAATGAACATTTCTGTGCTAATAAAACATGACAGTGCAGAAAATTTAGTTACACCGAGTCAAATTTACATGCTTATGTCTTAAGTTCTCCCATTATATCTTCAGAAAGCCATGATGATTTCCAGTACACCACTATATCTATATATCTATATTTATATCTATTTATATGTACACACAAGTGTTTATATACTTTATTTATTTCATTTATGAATCGCTTCTTATGAAGACCTCAGAACATATATAAAGGAATTGCATATATAAACTTAAACATCTGCATATATAAAAACATTTTCAAATCCAATACAGATCCAACACACACACATAATATAGTACAATATGTATATTACATGATAGTACAATATGTATATCAGATAATTACCATTTTGTAGTGGTAATAGAACTTCTCTCCCCCATCTAAGAAGGGAGAAATGAGCAAAGCCTTCCCTGTTCCAACTTTACCAAAAAATGTATGTTGAAAAACATAAGAGAACTGCTGAATCAGACTGAAGGGCCATCAAGTCCCACAATCCGTTCTCACGGTAACCAGATTCCTACTGGAAGCCCATAAGCAGGACCTGAGTACAACAGGATCTCCCCACTTGCAATGCCCAACAACTGATATGCAGAGACATACTGTCTCCGATAATGGTGGCAGTACTCAGCCAGAATGAGTAGTAGCCACTGACAGCTTTATCCTCCATGCCTTTGTCTAATTCCCTTTAACATTTTCCAGATTGGTGGCAATCGCTTCATCTTGCAGTAACAAATTCCATAATTTAAACTATGTGCTGTGTGAAATAGTACTTCCTTTTGTCTTTCATGAATCTTTCAACATCCAGCTTCATTGGGTGGCCATACGCTCTAGTATTATGTAATAGGCGGGGGGAAACACTTTCTCCACATCATAATTTTATATACCTCTATCATGTGCCCCCGATTCATTTTTCTCTAAAGTTGTAATCTTCCCCCCCCAAATGCTATAATCTTTTTTTCATTACAAGTGTTGTAATCTTTTTTCATAGGGAAGTTGCTCTAGCCCCATCATCATTTTGTTTACCCTTTTCTGAACTTTTTCCTACAATAAACGTTTTAAGATACAATCAGTGGAACTATGCATAATATTCCAAGTGTGATTGCACCATACATTTGTATAATGGCATTATGATATTGACAGTTTTGTTTTCAACCCCTTTGCTAATGATCCCCAACATGGAATTCAGCTTTCTCACTATTTCTGCACATTTGGTTGACATTTTCCTCAAGCTATCCACAATCTCAAGATCTCTTTCCACCACCAGTCACCACCAGTTCAGAGCAGGCCCCATTAGCATATATGTGAAGTCAGGAGTTCTTGCTGTAATGTATATCAATTTACACTTGCTTACACTGAACTACATTTGCTATTTTAATGCCCATTCATACCATTTGGAGAAATGAAATGAATACAGTTTGGAGAGTTCCGGTTAGATCTCCTCACACATTCTACCACCCTGAACAATTTGGTGTCATCACAAAACTTTGTCACCTGACTGCTTACCCCTAACTCCAGATCATTTATAAACCAGTTAAATAACACCTCCCTCAATAGAGATCCTTAGAAGGATCCCACTTATTAGTTGTTATATTCCTTGATTATTCAGACTGTCCATTTATTCCTACTCTCTGCTTCTTGTCTTTAACCTTGTCTCCCCGAGGAGGTATGCCTGGCGCCTACGTTGTTATCCTTTCGGCGCCAGGCTAAAACCTTCCTATTCTCCCAGGCATTTTAAATGCATTTTAAATACATTTTCAATATATTTGTATATTTTTATGTATTCCAATGTGTTAATTGCTTTGTTGTTTCTAATATTGTTTAGTGCATCTGTATTTTATATTGATTGATTTTGCTGATTTATTGTTATTATTGTACTATTGTTTGTTGTACACCGCCCAGGGAGCCATTGGTTATGGGCGGTTTATAAATGAAACTAACTAAATAAATAAATAAATAAAATAAATAAATAACCAGTTACTGACCTTCCCTCTTATTCCATTGACAGCTCAGTTTACTAGGAGTCTTTGGTGAGGGGCTTTATCAAAAGCTTTTTCAGAGTTCAAGTGCACAGTCTCTACTTAGATATGACTTACCATGCAGGTTATTCTTTAGCAAGATTTGTTCTATGTGCCTGCTCATTTTCCCTTTAATAATGCTTTCCACAAGTTTTCTCAGAACAGATGTTAAGGTACCCAGCCTGCAATTCCCCAGATCTCCCCTGGATCCCTTTTTAAAAAAAACTGTTGCTACATTAGCCACTTTCCAGTTCAGTTTGTTAGAAGATCAGCAATTTCACATGAGTTCTTTGAGAACTTTCAGATGGATGCCATCCAGACCCTGTGATCTGTTAATTTTTATTTTGTCAATATGGCCTGAAACTTTGACTCTCATCACAACTATTTGCCTCAGTTCCTTGGACTCCCTTAGAAAGTTAGTTCAGGCACAGGGAACTGTCCTACAACTTCCCCAGTGAAGGCAGATTAAAATATTATATTCAGCTTCTCTGCAATCTCCATTTTCTCCTTCAGTACACCTTTCGGTCCTATGTCATCCAAAGGTTCAGCCACCTCCCTAGTCAGTTTCCTGCTTCTAATTCATTAAAGAATACAAATGCACAGATTTTAAGAAGGTTAGGTAAGAAATTGTTATTAATTCCCAATTAATTTAAATCATAATATGGGCAAAGATGAATTTGTGTACTTGTATGATACATTTGTACAATATATCTATTTTCATATTTAGATATTTTCAATACTATTTTAAACATGTTATTAAATTTGTTTGGTACTATTTATATGACATTTTGTATATAGCTGTAAACTATTGGTATGTGATGTCATAGGTGGGCAGATAGAGACACAGCTGTGAATAAACAATTGGCACCCTTAAAGGCTGCTCTCGATTGTTCTTTGGCAAGGGAAGCTTGTTGTCACCACTGATCAGCTAATGGGAAGTCTGCTGGGACTGGCTGTGAAAGAGAGTTTTCCACTGAGAACTCCCTCATGCAGCCTACCTCTGCTGAAAGAAGACCTTGAAGTCACTGCCAGTCAGCTAACAGGTACTGACTTTCTGACTCCCTTGGACAGCTGACCTGTGCTGAAAGCAGGGCTTGAAGTCAGCATAGATCAGCTGATGGATGCTGATTTCAAGTCTGCTGTGTGACGTAGTCTAAAATTGGTTGTTCAAGGGAATCTAAAGGCTAGGGTGACTCAATATGTGTGTATGTGTGTGTGCTAATGAGCACAAGTATACTCAAGGAATTCATGTAACTTTTCTTTTCCTATATATATTTTCAACGTCTCCTCCTTCTCAATAGGAGCAATCAATTCAACACTCAAAACATAATATCTGCAGACAATTTCCGATGACGGATTCCCTTTCCCTTTCCTGTTACTATAATGTTCTCCAATTCTCATCTTCAGTTTACAGTCTGTCATTGTTATCCCTAAACATTTCACAATGCAAACCACACCATAATTGCCACCCTGGGCTCCTGCTGGGAGGAAGGGTGGGATATAAATCAAATAATAAATAAATAAATTGATAAATGTAGTAAAAGTTTGGTGTGTTTTTTTAAGATCCTGTTGACTACTAAAATCAATAAATATCCTCTTATTTGTATATTGCAGTGTATATAGTGGACAATAGCTGCTGGGAGTCATGAAGCTCCTGGTAACATTCTGGTTGTCATTTTCTACCATCATTTAGATTAGCATTATAGTATACTTGTATATCTTTAATGTAGTTGGTCCTTTTATAAGCAAAGTTAAGTTCCCCCTGAAAAATAGATATGTCCCGTGAAATGTGTCAGTATTTCAAAATATTTATTTTGATGGACATACTGACCTTACTGTAAGTCAAAGGACACACTTGTATATGCTTGCCATTCTGATTTATCACTCCTGGTCTATCATTAGATGTCAGAATCTCCCTATGCAAGGTGGAAAGACCTCTTTGGTGTGCACTGAAGATGACATCCTTCAGGTAGTGCCTCTTTCTCAGAGCTTGGAAAAGTTACTTTTTTTGAACTACAACTCCCATCAGCCCCAGCCAGCGTGGCAACTGGATTGGGCTGATGGGAGTTGTAGTTCACAAAAGTAACTTTTCCAAGCTCTGCTCTTTCTAAAGTCTCATGACTTCTCTTTTAAAATCTTTCATCCCAACACAATATCTGTTTATTCTCAGAAAGTGCCCTACTGGAATATTATATAGCCACAAGAGTGGCTGTATAGTATAGTCAGCGTGGATTTTTTGCATTCCACAATGTTAACTTGAAAATACCCCCCATGCCATTCTGATCCTTCCCATAAGCTCATTTTAAAACAAAACCTTACAAAATTTATAGTCCTGAAATCAGAAACAGTTGCTTAATAAATTTAATAATAAATTTTATTTTTCAGCCGCCTATCTGTCTGGGTTAGGGACACTCTAGGCGACGAACAACAAGAATAAAAACAATACATATAGATCAACATAATCAAATTTTAAGCTAAAAAACCATTCATTAATTCAATTGTAACATAAGTTAATCTGTCCCAATCTTGTAGGCCTGCCTGAACAGCCAGGTCTTCAAGGCTCGGCGATAGCTGGACAGGGAGGGAGCATGTCTGAGATCGAAAGGGAGAGAGTTCCAGAGGGTGGGGGCCACAACAGAGAATGCCCTCTCTCTGGTCCATACCAGCCTAGCTGTTTTCACCGGTGGGACCGAGAGAAGGTCTTGCGAGGCTGATCTCATCAGGCGGCACAATCGGTGATTCTGGAGGCATTCCTTCAGATATACTGGGCCGAAACCGTATAGGGTTTTAAAGGTCAACACCAACACCTTGAATTGGGCCCGGTAGACAACTGGTAGCCAGTGAAGATCTAATAACACTGGGGTGATATGATCCCAGCGACGGCTATGTGTAATCAAGCGTGCCACTGCGTTCTGTACCAGCTGTAATTTCCAGACCGTTTTCAAGGGTAACCCCACGTAGAGCACATTGCAGTAGTCTAAGCGAGAGGAGACCAGGGCATGTATCACCTGAGGGAGCAGGTGAACAGGAAGATAGGGACGCAGTCTCCGTATCAGATGTAATTGATACCAAGCTGCCCGGCTCACTGCAGTTGCTTAACAACCCTCTTAATTTTCACAAAACACAGTCAGAGAGAATTGAGAGTTCAAAGTCTAAAAAGAGAGAAAAAAACCCCAGAGCCCTTTTGGACTTTTTTCTGTCAGAGTTCTCATAATCAGTTGAAATTAATTAAAAATCAGCCATGTTCACAGAGTACCAGTAATCCTATTATACTCTGACCTTCATTTTCTACAGTTTAAAAGTTTTAAAAACGCCTGTCTGATTTTCAATTAATTTAAGAAATTTAGCATTGAACTGAATGATAATGTCCAGCATGCTCAGTAAGAACAAACTCAGTTTTCTAAGAGCCAGACTCATAGCTGCTGGGGGGGTCACACCCACATCAGACCTTTATTTCACTTTATACAGTAATGGCTTCCCCAAAGAATCCTGGGAAGTGTAGTTTGTGAAGGGTGTTGAGAGGAGACTCCTATTCCCCTGACAGAGCTCCAGTGGCCAGAGTGGTTTCACAGTCAGCCACTCTGATTGAAGCTCTGTGAGTGGAACGGGGCCTCTCGTAGCAACTCTCAGCACCCTTCACTAAATACACTTCCCAGGATTCTTTGGGAGAAGCCATGACTGTCTAAAGTCAAATAAAGGTCTGGTGTGGATGTGGCCAGGGACAGCTTTGGTTTTGTTTCTGTTATTTGGGCTGATTGCAGGTGTTGCCACCACACAACATATACTCAGAGGCACATGTTACCAAATTTTTCAAAGCTACACAGGAAATGGATTGGACTGTGAAAGACCAACCCAAATTGTGTTTGCATTTTTACAAATTTGTAGGACAGTACAATATCTCAGAGAGGAGGTCAGGTCTCCTGCTCCCCTGGTGCATTCCCCATTGCTACCCAATTTCCCTGCTTTTAAAAGTTCGATAGAAATATTTGTTGGCTATAAGTACATTCTTAAACTGCAAGGTTTTTTCCTATTAGTGAGTACACCTCTACTCAGACATAAGCCTCTTTCTGTTTAGCGTTGGTATTGGGGGGGAAGGCTGTTGTGTCTTTAACAGCAGTATGGCAGGCAGAAATTCAATATGCCAAGTCTATTTGAGTATGGAAATACAATTATGGGAAACTCTTCACCACTGACTACTCTCTAATTTTGTCTTATGCCACACACCCTATGGCAGCCATTTTGCATTATGCCATTCCCTCATGGCAGCCATTTTGTGACTGGTGTCCCCAGCACTCTCTTAAAATTTGGAATGTGCCCTCTGGTCCAGAAAAGGTTAGTAAACCCTGTCATAGGAGTTCCCACAATTGCCCCTTTAATTGTCAATAATACGACCCACAAAAAGAAATATAGACAGATATAGATATATAGATATATAGATATATAGACATAAACCTATATCAGTTCTACTATAAAATGGGTAGAAAGATACAGACTATCCACACATTGATCCAACACCCTTTCAACAACTTCCAGAGCCTCTGGTTATTGAATACTTAGAATATTTAGAACATACTGTACATCAAATGTGGCTAACAATGTTGTGTCCTTTACTACTTCCAAATTGTTTGTTTATGAAATCCATATAGTCCTTAATATAGTTCTATAAGATTGGAGCAAAACATCTTAAATAAATTCCTACATACTGAAAGAGGTTCAGAAACCAATGCACTGTCTGAAACTATAGGTCTACTGCTGGGGGAGGGGGGGAGTGACCCTTTGTGAATCTTGGGTAAGATATAAAGCACTGGGATATGTGGATCATCTGTTCTGCTCTGTCCAACACCAGCATGTGTCTTTTTACGGAGCTGCTAGCGCCAAAGCAAACGTTTTGAACAGGAAGGAAAGAAGGAATTTGCCAGCCACTTTCATAAACCTAAGTGCCCCCACCTCCATAAAATGTTTTATGCAATGGCTTTATCCCCACCCCAAAAGAAGTGAACTCTAATTCAGGAAACAGGGGTGGCAAATGGTGTGTCTATGTGTGTGTGTGTGCCATTTTGGGTCAATGATCTTTCTCTCCGGACACCATCACCATATAGCAAAGCAGCCAGCCTCTAGTGTAGGGGTTACCCATCTTTTTTGGGCCTGTGGGCACATTCGCCAAATGGAGAAGCAATTGTGGGCACTACATACATATCACAACCTATTAAATAGGCTACAGAATGCTTGTGGGCATCGGGGAAGGCCTATGCAGGGGTATGTGTGCCCACAGGCAAGACGCTGACAACCCCTGTTCCAGCGCTACACAGCACAGCAGAGTCAAGCCTCCTAAAACACTCCCATCCCACAAGCCTGAACAGCACTACAAGCCTTCCATTGCAAGCTAATTGGCTCCCTAAACAGGGATCCTTTTTTTAGCAGGTGGCAACACACTGCAGCATTCTGTTGCAGGTCCCTCTTATTCATTCCTAAATGTTAATACCCCACCATCTAACCCAGTGGGTTCTCACAGCTACTTGCCAAAAATAAATATATATATAATTATAAATCACTTAGAAAAATGAACAAATGCATCCAACCATAAGATTAACAGCAATACGCCAGAAGCCTAAAGTCCTCCTAAACAAATTTAAAAAAAGTGTTAATGAGAATGACAGAAGGGGGTCAGAGTTTCAGTAAGGTCACCACCACTAAGAAGGCCCTTACCCTTGTAATTTCTGAACTTCAGTCTAAGTACACCCTAAGTGAGATCTCCATGGGAGATCTTAGGGGGAAGCATTTAGGAGGAGAAGCATCTTCATAGGTTGGATGGGCTTCTTATTCCAATGAATTGATGCCAAAATGACATGTGATCTGCCTTAAGAGACATGGAGGGAAAGTGCTATTCAGATCACATAGCTCAGCTTGCTTTTCTCTGAATCCTAGCTTCTGTCTAGTTTTAAGTTCCACAATGGCGTCTAGTCAAAACCTCTAAAATGTAATACAATGATCTATTGAACTTTTGGGTAAAGGACATTCTTATTACACATTCCCCACACACACATTCACTCAGAAGGTCAAAATTCATGCTGACATTTTGGGTCAAGTACATTTCCCCAGTCCCTGATAGCTTCACCTTACTAAGTTTGCCCCATTGCACATTAACTCATTTGTGGAAATTTGACAGACTGTCCGCTTTGGCATCACATGGCTAGCAGTTCCAAAACAAATGACCTTGCTGTTTGAGAAGTACAGAACATACCTCAATGCTCTTTTTACTATTGTAGATCCTGTCTATAGTGTGGGTAAAATATTGACACTAGTAGGGACACTCCACTGCTCTTGAGTAATTGGAACAGGATTTATGCTTCACAAATGGAGTTGCTGATGCATACATCCTCCTTAGCTTGTGCAGATTTT
Organism: Rhineura floridana; assembly: GCF_030035675.1. Classification (NCBI taxonomy): domain Eukaryota; kingdom Metazoa; phylum Chordata; class Lepidosauria; order Squamata; family Rhineuridae; genus Rhineura; species Rhineura floridana. The sequence continues at coordinate 64,306,770 of NC_084490.1, forward strand.
TTAAGAAATGTAAATAAAGAACAATGCATCATGGCAGATGAGCTGCTATCAAATATTGCACTAAAATCACCTTCCTTCCTTCCTTCCTCTGCATTTCAAGAAATACTTTTAGACCATACACAGGGTCATAACATTTAGGCACCACATTTCACGTTCATGTCTCAGTAATCCTTACAATACCCTGTAAGATAAATCAGTACCATTTTTCCTACATTGCTGATGGAGGTTGTGACTGTTGCTGAAAGAATGAGCTGCCTGAGGCCACCTGGTGATTTGCAGTTAAGGTGAGATTTAAGCCAGAAACTTCCTGGCTCACTATGTATCAATATGTTACACCAGCTCTCATAGCTCCTTAGAAGCATTGAGCCAGTTTTGTGTTGGATTAAAATATTTCTAGAGGAACAGCAGAAATATTTTTTCTTGTTTGTTTCTAGATTATTTTAAAGCTTTTTTTTTTAAAAAAAAAATTTTTAAAGATGTTTTGTTTTAATATATTTTTAAGCATGTTTTGTTTAAATATATTTAAAATCTTTTTTTTATGATGTTTTAGTTTTCAGTGCTTTTGTTTGCTGCCCTGGACTCCTACTGAGAGGAAGAGTTGGTTGGATAGATAGATAGATAGATAGATAGATAGATAGATAGATAGATAGATAGATAGATAGATAGATAGATAGATAGATAGATAGATAGATAGATAGATAGATAGATAGATAGCAGGGTCTGATGCTGGTTTGAGGGAGCCCTAGACACTGGCCTCTCCTACATCAATGTCCCCTCTAGCCTTCTGACCATCACCCATCAGCTGCCAGAACAATACTACCGCAGGAACATTGTATGAGAAAATTAAAATGGAGTCTGCCTGGTTCCCCAATACTGAAAACGGGAAAAAATTAAGGGAGTCAGGGCAGGTATTTGTGACCCTTGATGAAGCTCCCAACAGCTGCCCAATGACATCATGTGGTGATGCTGGGCATGATAATTAAATATTATTGAGGTCTTGGGTGCATAGCCATGATGTAGGACAGAGAAGGCCAACTGGTGATCCAGGGAATACATCTGGCCAAAAAGTGATTTTGAATGATCCGTCAGCACTTCCCAAGTATAATGGAACTAAGAGGACCCACCCACTGATGCCTGGAGTGAACTCTTTACATTGTTCTAAGTCCCCTGCAATAAGACTATAGACTTGGTGTTGTCCCACCCACTAGCTATCTTGGATATATGAGTACTTGAGTGTTGCATAATGAAGTGACAGAGATCAAGGAATGTACATGGATGTTTGAACTGGTTTGCAGCATAAGGTTCTAATTAAAACAAAAGGCCCTCCCTCAGTATACAGGTTGGGTGAGAAACAGCAGTACTATAACATTTGAAACTCATAGAAGTATCCCCACCCCCATGGACAACATTAGAAATATGCAGGAGGTATGTTGTTTGTTCAGAGAACCGACAGGATTTCCTTGTAAAATATACATGTAATCTCTACACCTGTTCTTTGCCTATCTAAAGAACATCTTAGGTTCATATGAAGTTAACCAGACTTTTATATGTTAGAGAGATTATGGTATATCTGAGTTTTTTTCCTCACAAAAGGAAGTGGAAGTGGTTGCAGGTCTATTTTTTAAAATCTCCAAAATAAACAAATCATGATTTGGAACATCAGGATTACGTGACCTCTACACATTCGCTTTTAATTCAGGGACACATTTGAAGCACATGGTTTAATGATTTATCCCCAAAGGAATAATATGCAGAATTTATGTAATAGCCTCTATGACAAGTATCTAATCCTCATTAAATGGGAGGTGATGAGTTCTGGCTTCTCTGTTTCTCCTTTTCCCATTCTTAAATTTATTTCATGTTTCCACAGCAGTTTGCACTTTTTAAAAAAGAAGCCCTTGTGAACATTCATCAGCATTTTAGTGTGAATTTCTCCTAATATGCACATTTTGTATGCGGTGGTCCCTAATATAATGCATTTTTATATTATGTTCACTAATATGTGCACTAATTTGCACACTTTACCCCAGAATAGGCATTTGTGCATACAGTACTTGGCTGGAGAACAGCGCTGCAAAATTGGTAGAAATGCAAATTTCAAAGGATGGTTGGGTTTCAGTTCATGTATTCGTTCAGACAGTGCAAACCAAAGTCACCTTTAAATGTTAACTGAATTGAATTTCTTCCCACCCGCCTCAGTGGTGAGAGAGCCACCACCCTTTGCAATCCATATTGGGTGATCCCAAACTCATTCTGAGTCATAAAGTAGTATCTGATTCTGCTCCTGTCTTCTCAAAGGTTTCTGACGTCTGAGAAGTGCCCGGGGAGGGCCATTAGAGCCACCACACTTTGAGCCTTGAGTGAGCAAGACAGGTAAGGTGGCCCCAAAGGACCTTAGAGCCGAATGGGTCTCAGAGACCAGTCTATAGAATACCCTTGCACTCAGTGATGCCTCAGAATACTGACCGTCTGCATTGGTCTTGAAGGCATTTGCTTGGGGTCTTTCCACCAACTTGTGTTCATTGGACAGAGCACTGTATACTCAGCTGCATACAAGTGGAGCTCTGTCCACATGAGCAGGAAACTGATTGGCAATGGCGCCCTCTGCATGTACAGCTGTACAGATGGGGCTCTGGTCAGGCATTCAATGAATGCACAGAGGGAGAGGGGTGGAGCCCGCCATCCTCCCCAACATACAGTCACTGAATGCAAGAGCTTAATAACTCAGTGGGGCTAACACCACAGTAATACTGCAGTTTAATTTCCAGGGGTGGGGGTGGGGAAATCTCAGGCTAATTGCTGAGTACAAGCACATCCACCTAAACACCATCACCCCTGAAATGAACAGTAGCTGTGTGTGCAAAGTGCCACCTCCTTCGTCTTCCTCAGCTGTTAGTTGTCCTCTACAGGGGTTTTTCATCAATTGCCTGAGAGATATTGAAACATACTCTTCACTGTGGGCAGTTAATGAATATCATTCTGGGTTTTCAGTCATAAATGTAAGGCTTATTAATTTCAACAGCCCTCCTGTGATTTTATCTCCTAATACGTTTCCATTCCACTCCACCAGCAAAAAGAAACTCCACTGGCAGGATAGCCCTTAAGCCCACACAGGACCTCCTGATACATCTACAGAAAGCTCTGTGGGTTCAGATGTACCAGCAGCCACTAGTGGTAGAGCTTGAATGGTGGGCATGTTGGGACACATCAGGGGTAGATCCAGGGCTGGCCCCAGACATAACTGGACCCTTGGGCACCAGCCTGCCCCGGGCACACAGCTTCTGCCTGTTCTACCTACTATCTTCTGCTGCTGCATGCACTGTGCACACAGGGCTGCTATCAACCAAGATGGTGGCAGAGGCGTCTCTAAGGGGCTGATGCCCCCACCGCCATTTTGGTTGATGGTAGCCCTGTTCCACCTACCTCTCTCCTGTCTTCTGCTGCTGTGCGCGCTGCACACACATGCCTGCCATCAACCAAGATGGGGGTAGGGGCATTAGCCCCTTAAAGAAGCTTCTACCGCCATTTTGGTTGATGGTAGCCCTATGTGTGCAGCGCGCACGGCAGCAGAAGACAGGAGGTAGGTCGAGCGAGTGGGCGGGCGGCCTGGAAGCTCCCTCCCTGTAATCCATGGCAGTGATCAGCAGAGGGGGAACACTACACTCCCATCCTAACAAGGGGCCCTTCAGGGGCCCCTCTACCAGGGCCTGACCTGGCCGCCCTTTGGTGCCAGCCCTGGGTATATCTACAGGACTCAAATCCCCTTATTCCCCGACACACACTCCAAATGGGCAAAATGTTATGCTAGCCCTGAAGATGGAGTAGTGATTTCCATCCTGGCTATGTCAGTGGGAGGGATTTTTTTTTTTTTAAGCAAAATGAAAAAAGCCACCCATCACATTCCACCCTGGCTGGGGCAAACTGGCAAAACCTGGGAAGTGGTAGTTCTTCCTCCATGGGATGTTCCCTGCCACCATCACCTTAGGATTGTTTGTTAAGAGGCAGAAGCTAAATAGTCTTCCAGTAATTTCATATGCTGATTCAATGTTGTTTGTATGAATGATGGACAAATATGTATTTTTCATTTCTCATTTATCCAATCTTAGTATAACTAATTAAGTATACTTCTTATTCTTAAAAATGCTTCAGCATTTCAGTGCACATTTAATTTTGCCTAATATACCCTTTTTTGCAAACAATTTCTGCTAATATAACATTTGTGTATGTTATTTACACTAGTATATGCATTTTTTTTGCACATTTTCACCTAATATAGACATGTTTTTGGTTAGAGACCTGTGCCATGCAATTTGGAGAAGTGCAAATTTTGAAAGACAGTTGTGTTCAGTTCACATATCGTTCCAGAAAGTGTGAATTAGGTAGGTTTGCATTAAAATACAAACTGAACCAAATTTCTTCCCCTGCCCCTCTACTTGATTTGTTTATTCCCTGTGAAAGTTCAGGAATCATCACAGAAGAGGCAAAAAAGGTTTCAAGTGTTCTTTACAGTCAATGTTATCTGAAAATAGATTCTTATTGTATATTACTTTATCATTAGCAAGCAGATACTCAAAGTGATGGCCAAATACAAGTGGTTGCTAGGCCTACCTTTGTATAAAAGGTGCCGTTCTGATGCACAGTGCATTTTAATCTGAATGGGAGCAGCATATAACCTCTGAGCATTCACGTCTGTTAGAAGAAGAAAAAATACCTTTTGAGTATGTTTTCATTCTTATTCTCATTCTAATTATTTAGGTTTGTTAGTTGCTTGCTACCCGAAGGTTTCCAAGTGACTTACAACAGTTAAAAACAAAAATAAATACATCATCCCATAAAAAAAAATAAAAGAGTAACAGTCACAGAAAGCTCTCGCAGCACATTAATAACAAACAATATCATTCTCGTCTATCAAAAGCTGGGGGGGGGGAGAGGTAAGCCTTTACCTGGCATTGAAAAGATGTCAATGAAGGTGGCAGGCAGACCTCACTGGGGAGTGCATTCCACAGATAGGGAGCCATATCTGACAAGCCCCTTTCCCTTGTCACCACCCTCTGAGCCTCCCTCAGAAGGGGGTCCTGAAGAAGGTCCTCAAAAGAAGGTGTAATGTTCTAGGTAGGTTCATATCGAGAGAGGAGTTCCAGAAGATATTGGCGTCCTGAGCCATAAAGAGCTTTATAGGTCAAGAGTATGTCGTTCCTTTTGGGGACGGATTTGCCGCCGCCATTATTAAAGGGAGGACTCGTGAATGCTCGCGATACAAACATTTTGGTGCCACGTGAGATCGTTCACCCAATCAGGAAGGGTGTGGGAGCAGCATATAAAAGGCTGCTTCTTCTTCCCGCTCTTGCCTTTTTTGCTTCGCGGCATTTGCGGTTGGTTCGTGCTTCCCGTAGCTCTGTCGGCGTATTGGCGTGCTTGTCTCTGCTTATTCTAAGTTTTACTGCTTGGTTTTCCCTGTTCAATTGTTGTAATCCTTCAATTTCTTTCACGATTTGAATTTCCCTCCCCGATACCCCGCTGATCAGCTGGGCTGCGGGCGTCCGCCCGCGCGCCTAGCGGCTTTTTTCCCATTTGTTTCCCCCCCCCTTTTTTGTTTGTAAAGCCTTAGTTCGCTTAATTTCTTTGGTCCCAATTTTGGAGTTGAGCTGGTGAAGTAGTCGTTCCTGTGTCAATTTAGAATTTAATTCTTCGTTCTTGCCTTAGTTTTCGCTATTGTCCTTGTTTAACCCCCCCTTTTACTTCCGTTTCTCTCTATGTAATCGCTGTTATATATTATTTTACTCGTTGATCTTTTACTTTATCTGGAGTCTCTGTTATTTAAATTAATAGTTTTGCTTATTATATTTCAATTTTGGTGCGTATTGCTATTTATTCTATAGTTGTTGCTTTTTAATTATATTTATTTGATTGAAATTCAACACCCCCCCTCCCCCCTCCTTTTTCCCTCTTTCCCTCCCCCCCCACATAGTTTATAGTATAGTATTAATTCTATTACTCATTATCAAATAATAAATAATATTCAATTTATATAAATAAACAATAATAATAATAAAATAAATAAATAAATAAATTTAATTATCATAAAATCAATATATTTTCAAATTTCTGTTTACTATTATAATCGGCACTTGTGTTCGTTGGTTAAGTTGTAAAATTTTATTGTACATATTTGGTGGTTTATAAACTTGGTTAATTGTGTAATTGTTTTATCCCGGTCTTTTGACCATGCCTCCCAAGAAGGTGCAACAGAAGAAAGGGGTTCGTGTGCTGAAGCAGGCCAACAAGCGCCCTTCTTCACTGCAGCATCAATCCTCTGATGATGATGAAGATTTGGGGACCATCCGTGCCTTGGTCGCTAGAGTTGAAGCGCTTGAAAAGGAACGCAGGCAGCCTAAGGATGTCGATGAGGGTCCCAGTTCTGGACCTGTAGGTAAGAAATCTGCTAGGTTAGCTACCAAAATGACTAAATCTCGTCTTCTCGCTGACTTGGTTTCTAGAGTTGGTGTGCTTGAAGATGCTACGCCCAAGGAGGGGTCTTCGTTGCATACTCCTCCAGTGGGTTTGCCTGTGGTTCCATCCACGAATCTTGTCTTGCCTGAATCTGAGTGTCGGGAAGTACAGATGCCTGTTCCTCCAGCGCCTGCCACGTTCATTCCTGGGTCTCCAGGGTTCACCATGCTGCCTGTCGTTGCTTCTCCTGCAGCTTATACAGGTGGGCAACAATTGCACCCTCACGTTTCACAAGTACATGCCTCCAGTGCCCTTCTTCAGGATACCCCAGCGGCGGGTTCCCAGGTGCTGGGTGAGTCTCCGCACCCTGCTGTTTTTATGGGGGTGTTGGTGCCTCAGCACCCACAGCTCCCTTGGCCGGCTGCTGCAGTGTCTCCTTGGCAGCCGCCTTCCAATTCTTCTTCTCTGGCGCCTGCTTACTTGCCCCTTCCGGAAGGAATTTATCCTCAGGGTGACACATCTCTTCCTTTAGGGGACCATTTTTTGTTAGGTACCAAGGAAAAAATTTGGCGTGGAGAGTACATCGATTTGTTTTCTCTCCTGTTTCGGGAAAACGAAACAAAACCTAAAGATGGTCAGGAGGTTAAGGAGCGTGAGGCTGCTATTAAATGGAGGGTCGATCGCGTCTGGCCTAATTGGTTGAATGCCTATACAATTTATATGGGTGTTATGACTCAGGCGTATCCGTCTAGGGCTTTGTCCATGATAAAGTATCAGGACATTGTTCATCGCGCTTTCCGGGAATTCTCTGGCACCGCTTGGCTCCGGTATGACGAGAATTTCAGGCAAAGGGCGGCATTGGATCCCACCCTCCGTTGTGATGTTGAGCATGCCGGTCTTTGGCTGCGATCTATGACCCCTGCCAGGCCCACCTTGGGCGATAGAGCTGATAGTGGGCATTTGTTAGCACGAGCGCAGACTGCCGCCTCTGGTTCCAGCCAAGGCGGGCACTGGGTTCAATCCCAGCAAGTCTGCTGGGCATTCAACAGCACTGGCAGATGCCTCAGATGCCCTTGTAGATTCAGACACGCCTGTGCAATGTGTGGGGGCAACCACCCCAGTTCCTCCTGCCAGCGTGCACATACGGCTCGCCACGGCGCAGGGGAGCACCAGCAGCCCAAACGTGGTTCTGGCAACAGTGGCAGTACGTCGCAAGGCCAGTAGCCTGGTCAAGCTGGCTCCTTTGGCTAAGCTGTTGGAGTTTTACCCTAATAGACAGGCTGCTAGTTTCATACTGCAAGGTTTTACTGTTGGTTTTCGCATTCCCTTCGAGGGTCCACGGATTGCTACATCAGTAGTCAATCAGCCCTCTCTTAGCCATTTGGCGACTGTTGTGTTAGCTAAGCTTAATAAGGAGATAAGTGCCGATCGTATTTCAGGCCCTTTTCCTTGTCCTCCTTTGAGAAATTTGAGGATTTCCCCATTAGGTATTGTGCCTAAGAAGCAGGTTGGCGAATACCGGCTTATTCATAATTTATCATACCCGAAAGGTGCCTCTGTTAATGATGGCATTTCTCTGTTACATGCATCAGTTAAGTATACTTCTTTTGATGAGGCAGTGAGAGTAGTTAGGAGGGCAGGCAGGGGTGCTTTAATGGCAAAGTGTGATATAAAATCCGCATTCCGCCTCCTGCCTGTGCACCCTGATGATGTAGATTTATTGGGTTTCAAATTTCAGGGCCAGTTTTACGTAGATAGGGCCATGCCAATGGGTTGTTCCGTGTCTTGTGCTGCTTTTGAAGCATTCAGCACGTTTCTTGAATGGGCATTGCAGAGGAAAGCTTCCTCCTCCTTCTCTGCTCATTACCTTGATGATTTTTTATTTGTGGGGCCGGCTGGGACTTCTCACTGCCTTTATTTAATGCAATCCTTCACCTCTTTAACTGAGGAATTGGGAGTTCCACTAGCTCCTGAAAAGTCGGAGGGCCCTGCTACTTCCCTTATTTTCTTAGGGATCCAGTTGGATACAGTAGCTCAGTCATCACGTTTGCCACTGGATAAGTTGGTTGCACTGCGCCAACTGCTTTGATCAGTGCTTGTGTTAAAGAAACTCACACTGGGTCAATTACAGGAGCTGGTGGGACATTTAGTTTTTGCTTCCAAAGTTATTTCCCCTGGTCGTGCATTTCTCAGGCGTTTATGTGACGCCATGAAGGGTGTTCACTCTCGTTTTCATTTTCTTCGGGTTACTGCAGGGATGAGAGCGGATTTGCACATGTCGCTTGAATTCTTGACAGAATTCCATGGCCTTTCCTTTTGGCGACAGGAATTGTTATTGGAAGCTGAATTGCAGGTACATTCTGATGCTGCTGGGGGCATTGGTTTTGGAGTAATATTTAGATCCCAGTGGTGCGCTGATCAATGGCCTGCCTCTTGGCTGGCCAATGGAATTACTTCCGATTTGACATTCCTGGAATTCTTTCCAATAGTAGTAGCTGTTCATATTTGGCCATTGTCATTTCAGAATCGCACAGTGCGCTTCTGGTGTGATAATTGGTCCATGGTTTGCGTTATTAATGCACAAACTTCTAAGTCTTCCCGTGTTATGTGCTTAGTACGGGCTTTTGTTTTGCAATGTTTGCGCTTTAATATTTTATTCCTTGCCAGGCATGTTCCAGGTTTGCTAAATTCCGTTGCTGATGCCCTTTCCCGTACAGATGGCGCGCTTTCGGGAGCTTGCACCTGGAGCAGCACTCGATCCTGTGCCAGTCCCACCTTTCCTGTGGAACCTTGGCAATTAGAAGTTGGGGTTGCGATTGCAGCTGCTCTGGCTCCCAGTACTCGAAATGCGTATGAGCGTTCTTTTGCTAAGTTCCAGACTTTCCGCATCAGCAAGGAGATGCCTTTGGCGTGGCCTATTCCTGTGGATCATCTATTGCAGTTTATGATAACTTTAAAAGGGCAAAACAATTCTGTTTTTCTATCGCCGGTCACCTTTCCGCGCTTGCCTTTATCTCTAAGGCACGGGGGCTGCCGGATCATTCTGTAGATTTTAGGGTCAGAAAGGTCCTTGAGGGTTGGTCACGTTCCACTCCCAGGTCCACTGACCGGAGGAGGCCAATCACGCCCGATGTTCTCCTCCAGATCCTGGCATTGTTTAATTAATTATGCTCATCTCTGTATGAGTCGCACCTGTTCGCCACAGTAACTCTGACGATGTTTTACGGTGCTTTTCGCCCTAGTGAAGTATTGGCCCCCTCCAAGCGTGATGTGACTTATCGTGCCTTATGCGTAGGCGATTGCACATTAGGTGCCAATATAGTGAGGCTTTCCCTGCGGGTCTCTAAGACCGATCAAAAAGGCCGTGGCACTATTGTGTTTTTACGCAATTGCCAGGTCTCTGATTTGTGCCCTGTGGCTGCAATGCGACAATTTCTGTCTCTCCGGCCAGCGGGCCAGTGTTATCTTTTCATTCATGCTGATGGTTCTGCCCTGACTCAATTTCAATTTTGGGCCGTTGTTCGGCGGGCCTTGTTGGCCAGTGGTCGTGATGCTGGAGTCTATGGGCTGCATTCCTTCCGGATTGGTGCGGCTACGGCCGCAGCCCTTGTGGGCATGAGCGTTAGTGATATACAGGCGATTGGAAGATGGCGTTCCGATGCATTCAAATCTTATGTCAGGCCTTAATAATAAGGTTTTGTTTTTGTTTCCCTAGGTTTGCTAAGCATCCCTATTCCCGTGAGGATCATCTTGTGCGGCCACTCCATTTTGTTTTGGGCTCATCGGAGGGCTTCTTCGTCTGCTCCTGGGACCCAGCTGCAGCTTTCTGCTACTGCTACAGTTCACTGGGTAGCCCGGAGGGGCATGTTATGGGATGCGTTTTTGCCTTCTGTGTGTCGTATTATGTCTTCTATGGATCGGCCACATATATTGTTGATCCATTTAGGGGAAAATGATTTGGTGCAGAGTCCAGGTGTGGACCTGCTTGTTAAGGTCACTCGCGATCTCACGTGGCTTATTAATTCATATCCACACCTTATAATTGTGTGGTCAGACATGCTTGTTAGAAGGGTGTGGAGGGGTGCTATTCATCCCAACAGGATCGAAAGATCACGGAAATGGGTGAATAGGAAGATCAGGGCTCTTGTCCTGTCGCGTGGGGGGGCATTCATTCCCCATGACAGGATTAGGTTCCATGCCTCACATTTGTTTCGTGGGGATGGTGTTCATCTTTCAGACCAGGGGTGTGATTTGTTTTTGGAGGATATTATGAAGGGTTTAAGGGTTTTGTTGTCTTCATTGGGTGGAGTGGACCAAGCTTGAGCTGATCCCCTCTTGTGGCATAGAATTCGGGCAGGTGAGGTATATAGGGGGATTATATATTTAGGCGGTTAAGGCATCATAAAAGGGGCACTTCCTGGGGAGCCATCAGGGTTCATGTCTGGTGGAGATCTGGGTAGTGTCCTTGTGGGACCGGCTTGCGCATCATGGTGAACGCCTGTACGGCGGGGCCATGGTGTGGAGGTTGGAACCACGCGCATGGCTCCAAGAGCAAGGAGTGAGGATTTTACACACGTCCTTCACTCTGGAGTTATGCAACAATGTGAACTGATGTCTTTTAAGGTGGGAGTGTAGTCCCACATAGTTAGGATTAGCCTCACCTGCCCTAAGTAATTATATTTGAATGATTGGCTGTCTTGCTTTGGATTTACTATGTTATATTTAATAAATATAACATTATTCCAATCTTGTGTCACGAGTCTTCCTTGTGTGGTGGCAATGTCGTTCCTTTTGGGGATGGATTTGCCGCCGCCATTATTAAAGGGAGGACTCGTAAATGCTCGTGATACAAACATTTTGGTGCCACATGAGATCGTTCACCCAATCAGGAAGGGTGTGGGAGCAGCATATAAAAGGCTGCTTCTTCTTCCCGCTCTTGCCTTTTTCGCCTCGTGGCACCCACCCTCCCTCCCTTGTCAGCTTGGGCTTTGCTGGTCGCCAAAATGGGGCCGAGTAGGAATTTTTGGGGGGGGATCCTGATTTCAGAATCCCTTGGGTTTTGCCTACTCCATGCTGCTTGGGTTAATTCAATTGGCTTTCGGTTGGGTTGGGTTGGGTTGCGTCTGCTTTGGCTGGCATAGAATTCGGGCAGGTGACGTATATAGGGGAATTATATATTTAGGCGGTTAAGGCATCATAAAAGGGGCACTTCCTGGGGAACCATCAGGGTTCATGTCTGGTGGAGATCTGGGTAGTGTCCTTGTGGGACCGGCTTGCGCATCATGGTGAACGCCTGTACGGCAGGGCCATGGTGTGGAGGTTGGAACCACGCGCATGGCTCCAAGAGCAAGGAGTGAGGATTTTACACACGTCCTTCACTCTGGAGTTATGCAACAATGTGAATTGATGTCTTTTAAGGTGGGAGTGTAGTCCCACATAGTTAGGATTAGCCTCACCTGCCCGAAGTAATTATATTTGAATGATTGGCTGTCTTGCTTTGGATTTACTATGTTATATTTAATAAATATAACATTATTCCAATCTTGTGTCACGAGTCTTCCTTGTGTGGTGGCAATGACATATTATACAAAACAGATGCAAACTTTCAAATAGTTCTGGTGTTTGTTTTTCATATAATTAAAACAAGCTTGGTCATAACTTTGGAGGCATTGAATTTGCAGTTCATTTGTTTGCTGTAAATGTCCACTCCTGGAAATATTTTTTTTCCTTGTGGGACTGCTTGTTGTATTCCCTGTGCTACCTGGTTTGGTAAGTCTGTTGCTTCTGGGAAGGAGATTAGTACCTTTAGAAAGTTGATGACCCTCCTTCTCTCATTGCCTATGGTATATTCTTGCAGACTGCTTTTCTAGGTTGTTGATATTTTATTTTTATTTACTGCTTATATTTTATATAAGGGAATATAATCAGAGTGACGGCCAAAGAGATGGTTGTAGGAGTGTATCCCCTCCAGAATATTCCATGCCCCTTTCTTAATTTTTTAGCATTCTTTTTTTCTTTTTTGAAATAGTCTGTACCACTTTTACTTATTTAAGGGTAAGTATATCCAGTTGCTTAGACAGAAATCCTGTACATGCTTACCTGGGAGTGAGGCCTTTTAATAAGACACTCTTCTGTTCCTATATTCAATGCATGTAAAGGCACCTATCGTGTTTCTCTTGTTAATATGCCTGGTATTTAGATATGACTAGGTTGCTCAGCTAATTAGGCAATAGGAAATCTATTACGGGAGGGTGCCTGCCTTCTTGTGGATTCAGCAGGATTGCTCTGACAGAACCAGTTTAAATTAGAAGAGAGAGAGATAGGACATTTTAATTAGAAGTTACTGTTCTTTTAATAAACAATCAAACAGAATATTTACTTGTGTGGGGAGATCAAAGAGGTGGCTGCCAACCTCCTCCATGTCCCCTTTTGCTCCAAATGGAAACACGTCTGAGCCATAATTGGATTGTGGTGGTGAGTTGGGAAATACATCCCCACATAAGAGACAGCCATTTGACACAAGGGAGCAGAGCAGCTCAGACTACTATCATGGAAGGAGGTTGAAGGGAGAGTTCCTGGATCAGGGCTGATCAGAGTGCTAGAGAGTGTGCAAGACAGCAAGCAAGGGAAGCTGGGAAGGGGTTAAATGGAGCACGTCAGTCTCCAAACACTTCTGAGGAAGATGTCCATAGAGAAAGGTCTGGGTACTAAGACACAGTGGTGAGCCAGAAACATTGGAGGGGAAAGCAAAGAGTCACCTTATGGGGCCCTATAATGAGAAGGGCCCTTGACTCCCAGGGGAACCAAGGACTGGCCAGGCACACCCTGCACTAAGAGTTCTTTCTGGGGCTTTGAGGCTTCCCAAGACAAAAAAGTGGGAGGAGTCTGACTACTTGTTATGGATAGGGTTGCCAGATGTTTGGCTTTTGGCCGGATACTCCGGCTTTTGGGGGACCTCTCTGGGTTACTGGGTGAGTCAGCTTAATCTCTGGACTCTCAGCTTTCAGTAAAAAAAAAATTAAGTTTCTAGGTGGTCTGGTTCTCGAGATATACACCAAAACGTCAGTCACACACACCCACAACTTACATGAAATGATCTCTTTGCTGGCTGCTCTAACCCTGCCCTTTCAGGTTTGTAGCCAGTAAGTGAAGACAGGGTTGTGATTAACAAGGGATTTCTGAGACTACATTGCAAAGGTAGAAAACTATTGTTTTTTCCTGTGTAAGTACCAAGTCTTTTTTTCTCTTGTGTTCACAAGGCAAACAAGTTTAAATTTTCCTGGGCTGTTGAAGATGGCAGTGAATTCAATAAACTTACTTTTGAGTAGACATGGTTAGGATTGTGCTGTAAATTAATGGGACTTTTGAGTAAACATAGTAAAGAACTGTGTTTGTGTTGTAAACCTTTCTCACACCCTCCAGTCCTATTTTTTTTAAAGCAATTAGGCAGGGTTTGTATAGATATCACTGCTTTTATTATGCAGGTAACTAATACTCTAATGTTTTTCCAAAAAATGTTCTGCAATGACCAACTCATTTCGACAATAAAGTATTATATGGGGTCTATGTATTTTTATATCTCCAGAGTATGTGTATATATATGGAGTCTTCCCAACAACCCTATGAGGTAGGATTGCTGTTTGGAAACCAAGGCAGCTTACAACAAGAAATAAATCCCTTTAAAATCCAATTACCATAAAAACAAGTATAAACACTTGCAAAACAGCTTAAAGTGGCATGATTCTGAATGTTTGGTTGGGTGAGTGTTCCTTATCACTTGAGGTTGCAGTTCTGTGCATACTTCCCTGTTTGAGTAAGCCCCATTGAATACATTGGGACTTGCTTTTGAGTAAACAATCATAGGATTGCACTACAAATGTCTTTACAGGTTGTGTAAATAATAAACATCTTTGACAGTCGTGCCTATATAAATATTTCTTCATTTAAAGCACATGACTTCTCGTAAAGAATCCTGGGAAGTGTAGTTTCCCCTTAAGGTTATAGTTTCCACCACCCTTAACAAACTACAGTTCCCATGATTCTGTGGTGGGATTCATGTGCTTCAAATGTGTGTTGAATGTGCTTTAAATGAATGGTGTGGATCTGCCCTAGGAATGATATGCATTCATTAGTGAATTGAAAAGAAAAATCTTAAAAGATACTTCTTTAAACAGGGCTGTAGCTCAGTGGTAGGGCATATGCTCTGCATGTGAAGGTTGAAAATTCAATCTCTGGAACAGACTATTGCTTGGAATCCTGGAGAGCCAATGCTAGTCCATGTCTTCAGTACTGAGCTAGACGGTATCAAATGACCTGAGTCGGTATAAGGTAGATTCCTTTGTTCCTAAAAGTGGAAAAAGACACAAGGGCCACAGTGACTCCAAAATTTATTTATGTATTTTATTTACAACATTTACATACCACTTTATTGTAAAAAAACTAAAAGGGGTTTATAGAAGGAATGAAAACAATAAAATTATTGACAAAAACAGTTAACGGCAGGCATTTAAAAACATGATATATATATATATATATATATAGCACAATAGCTTCTACATGTCAGGATAGGCTTGCCTAAACAAGAATGTTTTTAGCAGGTGCTGAAAAGACTACAATGAAGGCATCTGCCTAATGTCAATAAGCAGGGAGTTCAAAAGCGTAGGTGCTGCCACACTAAAGGACTGATTTCTTACAAAAGCAGAACAAGTACTGTACTATGTGGCACCCATAACATGGAAATCACACCTTGAACTTGGCCTGGTAGCAAATAGGCAACCAATGCAGATTTTGGAGGAAAGGTATTATGTGCTGATAGGGTATCACTCTTGTCAGCAAATGTGCCACAGCATTCTGCACTAACTTCAGCCCCTGGGTCAGGTTGTGCTGCATGAGGATTTCTGTGGCCTTGGCTGACTGCCTGCCAAGATTTTTTTAGTTTTGGTTTTTGTTTACCAATCCTGACTGGTTGTGAGATGTTGAGTTTTCTGCCTTACTCATAGGAATTTTGTTGTGGTTGGTATGGTATTGCATTTAGGATATCATCACTGTCTTTTATATTTATTTTTCCATTTGCATTTCATTTACCTTGACCCTTACATCCATAGAAGCAACAACAGTGGTTCCATGCACTCAGCTCAACCCCCTTAAGCCCACTAATGATGCACCTTGTTGGTTGCATGACGGTTTGTTTTTTGCCCAGCATTCTCAGACAGAATGCTGGAACAACAGCAGCAAAGAGCTTGGTAGCTCCACTGAGCGTATCTGGATTAAAATTAATGGAGCAAGTAATAAAAGGAATGTGGTGCTTGGAGTCTACTACCGACCACCCAATCAAGGAGAAGACGAGAATGTAACTTTTGAAAAGCAAATTGCCAATGTTTCAAGGAGGCATGAGGTAGTAGTAATGGGGGACTTCAATTATCCCGATATCTGTTGAAAGACAAACTCTGCCATACATGGCCTCTCCAAGAAATTTCTGACTTGTGTTGGAGATAACTTTCTCCTACAGAAAGTGGAGGAAGCAACCAGAGGATCAGCTATCCTGGACTTGATTCTAACCAATAGAGATGATTTGTGGATGAAGTGGCAGTTAACGGGAACTCTGGGGGAAAGTGACCACACCATACTTGAATTCTTGATTTTAACAGAAGCAAAAGCTGAGAGTAGCCATACGTGCACCCTTAACTTCAGGAAAGCTGTTTTTAATAAACTCAGAACAATTGTAAGTACGGTTCCATGGCAAGCAGCCCTAATGAGAAAAGGAGTCCAAGATGGGTAGGAGTTTCTAAAAAAGGAAATTCTAAAAGTGCAATGGCAAACAATTCCAACAAGGAAAAAAGGGGGGAAAACAGCAGAAGAAGCCAATGTGCCAAAAAGTTTAGAGATGACCTGAAAACAAAAAAAGGACACATACAGAGAGTGGAAAGAAGGCCAGGCCACAAAGGAAGAGTACAGGCAGGTATCACGTAATTGCAGGGATGGTGTCAGGAAGGCTAAAGCTGAGAATGAGCGAGAGATGCTAAAAGCAACAAAAAAGCTTTCTTCAGATATGTCCATAGTAAAAGACAGAGAAAAGAAATGGTGGCACAGCTACTCAATGAGGATGGCAAAATGAAAACAGATGACAAAGGAAAGGCAGAAGTGCTCAAGTCTTACTTTGGCTCTTTCTTCTCCCAAAAAAGGGTCTATGACCCTCCTGGAAAACATGAAGTAGAAGGGGCAGGATTGGAGCTTGAGATTGATAGACAAATGGTCAAGGAATACCTAATCACTTTGAACAAGTTCAAATCGGCAGGGTCTGATAAACTGCATCCTAGAGTATTGAAGGAAGTGACTGAAGAACTCTCAGAACAGCTGTCTATTATTTTTGTGAAATCATGGTGGACTGGTGAAGTGCCAGATGACTGGGGGAGAGCTAATGCTGTCCCTCTCTTCAAAAAGGGCAAAAAAGAGGAACTACAGGCCAGTCAGCCTAACATCAATCACTGGAAAAACGCTGGTGCAGATTATAAAGGAGTCAATCTGTAAGCACCTTGAAAACAATGCAGTGATTACTAGGAGCCAACATGGATTTATGAAGAACAAATCCTGCCAAACTAATCTTATCTCGTTTTTAGATCGGGTAACCTCCCTTGTAGACTGTGGGAATGCTGTGGACATAATATATCTTGACTTCAGCAAAGCTTTTGACCAAGTGCCCCATGATATTCTGATTAGCAAGCTAGCTAAATGTGGGCTGGATGGAACAACTATCAGTTGCACAGTTGGCTCCAGAATCGTACTCAAAGAGTGCTTATCAATGGTTCCTTCTCAAACTGGGTGGAAGTAACGAGTGGGGTAGCACAGGTGTTGGTCCTGGGCCCAGTGCTCTTCAACGTTACAGAGCATGCTTATAAAATTTGCAGGTGATACAAAATTGGGGGGCACAGCTAATACCGTAGAAGACAGAAACAAAATTCAAAGGGACCTTGATGGGCTGGAGCATTAGACTGAAAACAACAGAATGAAATTCAACAGGGATAAATGCAAAGTTCTACACTTAGGAAAAAGAAACCAAATGCACAGTTATAAGATGGGGGATACTTGGCTCAGCAATACGACATGTGAGAAGGATCTTGGCATTATCGTTGATCACAAGCTGAATATGAGCCAACGGTGTGATGTGTCTGCAAAAAAGGCAAATGTTTTAGACTGCATTAACAGAAATATAGTTTCCAAATCACGTGAAGTATTAGTTCCCCTCTATTCAGCACTGGTTAGGCCTCATCTTGAGTACTGCTTCCAGTTCTGGTCTCCGCACCTCAAGAAAGATCTAGACAAACTGGAACAGGTTCAGAGGAGGGCAACAAGGATGATCAGGGGACTGGAAACCAAGCCCTATGAGGAGAGACTGAAAGAACTTGGCATGTTTAGCCTGAAGAAGACTGAGGGGAGATATGATAGCACTCTTCAAGTACATGAAAGGTTGTCACACAGAGGAGGGCCAGGATCTCTTCTCCATTGTCCCAGAATGCAGGACACGGAATAATGGGCTCAAGTTGCTGGAAGCCAGTTTTCGACTGAACATCAGGAAAAGCTTCCTAACTGTTAGAGCCATGCAACAATGGAATAAATTACCTAGAGAGGTAGTGTGCTTTCCGACACTGGAGACATTCAAGAGGCAGCTAGACAGCCATCTGTCAGGAATGCTTTGATTTGGATTCCTGCATTGAGTAGGGGGTTCAACTTGATGGCCTTATAGGCCCCTTCCAACTCTACTATTCTATGATTCTATGAATAGTGGCAAAAGAGAATTCACATAGTGAAGGTAGATCAAAGCATGTGTGTTTTCTCTCTGTCAATTATTACTCACTGGAATTGGATTGGCTGTCAGTTTATAGCAGCACACAAGGTAGACAGAAAAGGCTAGAGAATCTTCTTACTCTTATTCATCTCTCAGACCTCTTTCAGAAGGGAAGGGTCAAATCTGTAAAGAAGTTTGGAGCAGCCATGTTGAAAGGTAGGGGCAGTGCATTGCAGGCAGGGGGTTGCCAACACTGCTTGGATATGAATATCTTTGCAGAGGATCCATAGTCAAGCTTTACCAACAGCACAATCCAAACCATATCTACTCAAAAGTAAGTCCTGTTGAGTTCTATGGGGCTTAGTAAGTGTGTTTAGAATTGCAGCCTTCAGGGGCATCCATCTTTACTCCTGTGTGCTCCTATGTAACATCTATGCAACACTAGGCTCCTTTCTTCCTACAATGGCCTTCTGGTGACTAGGCTAGCCTGAGGACACTTAAATCCTTCTTGCCAGAATCAAGTAGGCTAAATTAAATGTTCCTTACCCTGGCTCTATCTTTCAGCTGTCTATTTTAATTTCCAATCAGGAAAATGTTTTTGTTTGAATTGTATGCTCCAAGCAACTGTGGTTGATGTTTAATGTATCGTGCTTAATGACATCAGTAGGGCCTACCCCTGTGACATCACTTGGGCCTGCGCCATGACATCACTATGGCCCATCCTCATCACATCACTATGACCTGCCCCCATGACATCATTAGGGCCCATCCCTGATTTCTCAGGCTTTGGGATACTTTTAAAGATACAGAAGACACCTGCACTTGGCTGACTTTCTCTTCTCCTAAAGATACAGGATCAGTCTCAGGCTCTGAGCCTGGCAACCCTAGAGCCCAGGGAGGCAACAAACAAAATAGTAAAACAATACAATTAAAAATAAAGTAAAAACATATTTAAAACAATTAAAAACATCTAAAAACATTTTAAAACACAATAAGGGCTTGTAGAATGCAGAAGCTTCTGGAATAATAATTATTCTACATGTATATTTTTCTCTAATAGCTATGACACACAGACAGCCACAGGGGACTTTTAAGAAGTTAAATTAATGGTTAAATGTATTTTATTAAAAATTATGGATTTATTACTAATTATACAAGCAATCTAAACCCTCCTTATACCGAGCTGTGTGTATGGTGGTGGGGAAGTTAGACTGAGTGGATGTGTCCTTCTGGTTCTGAGCCAGACCAGGATTCTCTGGTTCTTGAGTTGGTCTCATAGCCACTGCTGGTTGGCATTAGGGTGAATTAACTCCCCACGCTTCCACTGTGGGTGCTTAGAATGGCACGGTTGTGTGTACAGTGGTGGTTCCACTATTCCGCAGAGCCCAAACAGCAGCAGGAAGTTTGGGCTGTGCCATAAATAACTTCGGGTGATATTCAATGCTAGTCTTACTCAGAGTAATCTCATTGAAGTGAATGGATAACTCAGATTCATTCATTCCAATGGGTCTGTTCTAAGTTGACTACAACCCTTTAAATTGAACATATTACAAAATTTGTATTTATGTTTTCCCCACTCCCCATTGGCTGATAATGTCACCCGCACTACCCATAATATTTCTGGCTGTGGGCTTGCCTTAGGATGTCTTTAAAGTACTTGTATCAGTGAGGCTGCCGCCACCTCTGGATATGTGCAATAGTTTCTGTCCACATGGCTTGTCCAAATGATGTCCTTTCATAGCATGTAAAAAGACACCCAGCTGCTGGTGTGGTGTATTACTTGCATATTATATAAATGTAGCAACCAGAAAAGCCATGTGAAATAGCATGAGAGCAACCACTGAGTCACATCAGTAAAAGTGCATGCGATAAGATCTAGTATCTTGACAGGGTATGTAATGCATGTCCCACACTGATGAGAGGATGTTTGCATGGAGTTGAATTCATTATCCTGCATTTCTATCTGAGTGAGGCCCTTGCATATTTTTGCTAGGCAGACTGCTTATATATGCCCCTGGAGTATTCCTTAGCTGCAATCTTAGAATGAAACAAAATAAAACAAAGGCCTGGCAAACAACATAAGAAACACATTCCATTAACTGCCAGCCATTCTGGAATCACTTGCAGCAATAGCAAAACATGTTTACGGCTTCCTTAGAAAGTTACACTGTTTAATGCAAATAGGTCAGCCTGCTTGATGTACAAATTTACCAAACAAACAAAAAAGTCTGAATCTATTCATTTATTTGTCAGTACATCTCACAAATAAAAAACAAATCCTTGAAGTATTTCATCTCAATCAAGAAATAGGAAATATACTATCCCTCTACAGGGAAGCCTGTAACCAATAGTCTTCATTACTTCCTGCTGTTTTTAACACGGAAAACCCTTAAGCAACAACCTCCCTTTGTTGTCCCATCAAAATCTTCATGATTCAATTGAGAATTATCTCTTTCATTGACTATCCATTTGCCATCTCAGACTAACCAAAGGAATATATTAAGGAAGCTGTAAACAGCCAAGATTTTCCATCCCCGAAGTAAAAAACACATGCTCACTATTGTATATGTTTGTGAATATTATTGTCATATCCACAAAATAACAGCAATGTAACTGCACAGATTTTTGCACACTCTCACTCCTTTCCCTTCACCCACGTTGTGGGTAGGTTGGAGGGCACTGGGAGGGAGACGAGGGATAGGGCACTGCCTTACCTGCTGAAACTGTGCAGTTGTGTAGGCCAGCCCGTACAGTGGTGGCTGGTGCCCCCTAGACTTGGTAGGGCTGCTAGGAGGTCATGGGGTGTGGCCAAGTTGTTCTGGTTTTCTCCCCATCCTCCTCCTTTGCTAAGATTCTGTGGACACTTAAGCATTAGCATGTTACAAATAGTTAGCACCTACCTAAACTGAAAAATGTCTTACTTTGGGTCAGAAGGGGTCTCTGCCATCACAGCTGCTTCTCTGCTGTGAGAAAAGTGGTGTGCCCCACCCCAGGCCATCTGTTTTGGTTCTCTTCCTATCTTCCTCCTCTGTAAAGAAACAGTGGACACTCAAAAATTGCAGTTTTATTAATACTTAGTACCTAAGTAACTTATCTTGAAAGGGGTCTCTGCTGTCACTCTTTCTGGTGTGGGTGGATTCACATCAAAGAAACTGTACATTACTCAGAGGTCCCACTGAATTCCATGGGGATTGCTCCTTGATAAGTATTAGCCTGAATTGGTTAATCTTAAAAGTTCCACACAGGACTGTGCTAACATTTCCAGGCCTATGGGAAAAGATTGTTTCCCTTCCCCACCTTATTAGCCTTTGCATCATTATTCCAGAATGTAGAATAAAGTAGAGTGATATTAAGTGGACTAGGACCTGGGAGACCAGGGTTAAAATCAGCCGGGAAACACATTGTGTGGCCTCGGGCCAGTTACTGTCTCTCAGACCAATCAATCTTCCATAGTTGTTGTGAGGATAACATGGGGGAAAGAAGTCCCATGAATGCCACCTTGAGCTATTTGGAGGAAAGGTGGAATGGATATAAACATAATACTGATAAATAAGGAATAAACAAAATTTTAAAAAATGTGTTCAGCCTGCCTGTTCCCAAATTTTGAATTGGAGGAGAGAACCAGTGGTATAGTCATCCAGGGTCTCAAGGGGTCTTAGACCCCTTACTTTTATGGGAGTAGGGTCCCTATGTCTCCAGCATCCTATGAGCCAATCAGCATGAAAGGCAAGTGTGTTAGCCACTGAGAAGAGTCATATAACATGCTTCCTTGTCTTTTCCTGGATTTCCTGATTGGAGCCAATCAGAGTAAAACGAGGCGAGTGAGCCGCAGAGAAGACTCTTTTTAGTAGCTAACACTCTCTTCTTTTGTGCTTATTGGCTCCTAGGCACATCTGTTGTTATGGGAGAAGGCATTAACAGGAATCTCATGCTCAGCTCAGCAGCAAAAAAAGAAGGAGGTGCACAGCTGTGACTATCATGAGGGGACCCTGCATTTCTGAATTTGCCGCTATACTACTGGAGGGGACCCAGGTTTGGAATCATGAAAAAATCTTAACTTAAACATCAAAGAAAAAAGAATCTAAACCACAACCAGAATATTCAGGATATTCTTCCATCATTTGGCATCCATTTACCCACCCCAGTTTGTAGGAGTGTTGGCAAAGCCAGTGTAGCAACTAAAAACCTTTTCCACTTTAATTCTACTGAGTATATCGACTATACTTAGTTAACAGTACCTGAAGCCCTGTGTGTGTGTACCCCCCCCCGGGAATCAGAATTAACAACCCCATAGAAAATGTGGACATAATAAGCCTAAATTAGGTGGAAGAGGATCAGAGACTGGACTAAAAACATAGGACTAAAACTCCTAAAGGGGTAAGTACAATATTGCTTATTGCAAACAAATTGTGATGCTGCAAAACAGTTCATCATACAGAAACCCTACATTCAAAGCACATGATTTTCCCCAAAGAATCCTGGGAACTGTAGTTTGTCAAGGGTGCTAGAAATGAGAGCTCTGTGAGGGGTAAACTACAATTCCCAGGATACTGTGGGGGAAACCATGTGCTTTGAATGTGTTTTAAATGCATGCTGTGTACACAGAGTTGGCAAGAGCACTGCTCCTCAGTTTCTTCCACTGTCATTTTTGCCCATACTGGGTATCAAAAAGCGCTGTCCAAAAATTCCTGCTTTCACCTCCAAAGTAAAGGCAGGTGTCAGGTGACCTTCAAAGTACTTACATTCCAAAGTGAAGATGTAAGCCTTATAATGTGTTCAGAACAGAAAGAAAACCAGACCTAAGGATTGCAGTGTGTGCATCTGATCTGCAGGTAATCTAGCAAGATGACAACAATCTGAAGTATAATACAGGGACATCTGTGGGGAAGGGGCTGCACATTGGGAACCCCTTAACAGGCAGCTCATTTGCCCATCTCTATAGGCATATGTACCTGCCTGGGATTTAAGATCATCTGCCTCTGGTCTCCTCTGCATTCCTGGAGTGAAAGATGTTAGATTGACAGGCATGCGGGAGAGAGCCTTTTCAACTGTGGCCCCCAAGCTCTGGAATACCCTACCCCAAGAAGTTCACTCTGCTCCCTCCCTGTTGGTTTTCCGGAGACTTCTGAAAACGATCTTGTTCCAGAGAGCCTTTGGGAGGGACTGAAGGTAGAGCCTGACACTGATTTTATGTCTTCTACGTTAAATTTTACCTTTGTAGTCCCTTTAGTATCAATCCCTATATATATGTATATATGTGTGTGTATATATATATTGTATTTTATGTATTTTAATTGTATTTTATGTATTTTAATTTATTTTAAAGTTTTTGTGATTTTACTGCTTACAACTTTATTATGTACATGTCTGATTTTATTTTTGTAAGCCGCCCTGAGTGCCCTATTATAGGGTAGAAGGGCGGGATAGAAATATTTTAAATAAAAAATAAATATAGTCTCTCTTCCAAGATTTCAAGAAAGAGTATGCTTCCCTTATTAAGTTAATACAGTCCAATGTATAGCGTTACATTTGTTGGAAAGAGAGTTCGATCTTGAATGCCCTTGATATGGGACGGCTACTGAGGACATTCCCTTCAAGCCCTGCTTATGAGCTCCCAGGGTCATCTGACTTGTTGATGTTGGGATCAGAGTGAGGAAGTCAATGGGTCTTTCATTTTATCCAGCAGCACAGTTCTTACGTTGACCTGGGGGCAAAAGACACTTATCTGAAGAGGAGTAAGCGTTATCCTCCCCCACTCTGCTTCATCTATTGACCCAGACCCTACCATTTTCTCACAGCAGAGATCAGCAAGGAGGCATTGGGGTTACATTACTTTACGTTGCATTACAATGACTTTACAGAGAGAACTATGCCAGTATATTAAGCAGAGGTCTGAAACAAAAGCCTCTGGCTTAACATTGGCAGAAACATCTGAAGAAATGAACTGGAAGCATGTGGTGAATACCATCGTGTCCTCATGCCTAATTTGAATCCTGAGATGAAGCCACCCAATTCATTTCCATTAGCCACTTCAAAAAACTTTGCACAAGTCTTTCAAAGGAAAGAGGCCACAATCTCTGTCCTCTACACTCTCTGACTCTGCAGGCTCTGCATTTGATGATGGATATTCTCGAGGCACTGCCTCACCCTAACAACGTGAAGAGCTGTGTGAAGCTCCCTATCAACTAAAATTTCAAACAGGCTTTGTTATATATAAAAAAACCTTTACTGGTTTCACTGTTGCCTTCCCTTCCTAATCAGACTTTATTTGTAGCCCAATTGTTTGTGTCTTAGTGGTGGTTACCTCTCTGCTCTCCCTCTAAAAAATAAATGTATTCTGATAGTCTCTAATCAACAACTGGAGGCAAAAACAACTAGGTAAGCAGTCAAAACCTTTCTCAGTTGATGAGTAGTGGAGAAAAATTGGGCACACAATGCTTATAAATACGTTAACATAAAAGGGAACATATGACACTAGTCAAACCCCACCCCTTTTTACTGTAAAGCCTGGTAGGATCAACTTGAGGGCATTTTAAAAAAATCACTTCAAAGAGATTTCACAACTGATCGGCAGATCAACCCTCCAGGTGTGGCCAATGGAAACATTTTGCTGTAGTGCTCACAGCCTTAGCAAATACTTGTTTTGTATTTATTTAAAAGCACTTATAAACCTTTTAATATTTTTTTAAAACCTCTAAGCGGTGTACAACATAAAAACAATAAACAGTATCATTAGCACAAAAATACAGCGTAAAGCTAGTCTCACAGTAATAGAAAAGCATATAAAAAGAAGAAAACAGAAGAAGAAAACAGGAATTCAGTGAATTCCAGCAAATAAAAACAGGGTTTTTATTTCCTGGGAGAAAGTGACAGTTAACATATACTCTTGTTCCAAAGTGTGGCACTTCTGAGTAGATATGGAGTGGACTATTGAAATTCAGTTAAACCAAAAGAAGTTGTAAAACAAGTTCTAAATAATGTCTAGATATCAAATTTGAGATCTTGATAAAGTGTAATTTTGATTCTGCTTCCTACATTTTATATAAACTCTAATTTAAGCTTTCTAAATCCTATAACTTTTGCATGTTTTTCCAAAACATATTAAAAAACACAATTAGAGGAAATACGTGAATTTGCTCAGTTTTCATACCATAAGAACATAAGAAGAGGCTTACTTGATCAGGCCAAGAGCCCATCTAGTCCAGCACCCTGTTCTCAGAGTCCCCAACCAGATGCCCCTGGAAAGCAAGCAGAACACCTGTCTAAGTTGGCTTGTGGGGGTTGGGAGAGAAAAGGTTCTGGCCCACCAGTCATATCCAGTTCCCCACCCATCTAATAAAATTAGGATTTCTTGGATAGATCTTTTTAGTTTTTATTTTATTGTTTATTCATAGCCTTAACTAGTCTAATAGCGTAATGCTCTAAGGAAAATGCAGGTATTGGTCTGCATCCAGACCATGCTTAGAGTAGACCTGTGTCTTAAATTAGTCATGCCTTAACAAGGGATCCAACCCACTGTTTATTTACAGCATGGATAATAATTCTTAGCAATAACCAGTGACTGAACTGAGCAAATGTACAGAGAGAGAGAGAGAGAGAGAGAGAGAGAGAGAGAATTCTGTAGAATATGTCAGTGTTGCCATTTCATGATATATATTGAATTTTGTTTAAAACTGCATGGAAGGCAGTTTAGTGGCACTGCAGTGGCCTTAACTAGGGAGCAGGTAAGTGCTCCAATTGAAATATTTTAATTACTTCAAATGCACCTTGCATTTTAATTATTTGGATAGGTGACCTGCAGAAGCACTTTCCCTTATTCTAGAATTTTTACTGCTGAAAGAATAATACTCTTGATGTATTGGCTGTTGGTAATGACTACCAGCATTAACAGTTTTCTTTGTACTGGTGGATAGGCAGGGATGGTTGCCAAGTGTGACTTCAAGAAAAGACCTTGTTAGTGGAAAGAGCAAGGGAGGGATCACTGAGTGGCACTGGTTTTAACAGGTCACTGAGTGGATCAGGATGTGAGGTCAGTAGGGAAAAAAAATTATAACCACTATCCTGTTCAGAATATCTCACATTCAACAAAATAACACAAACTAAATTCAAAGCAAAGGTAGCAAATGGGCAGGTAAAATACCTGATAGCTGGCAAATTGGGTGGGGAGGAGGCATTATGACTCAAACAAATGAATTCTTAGAAACCTAGTCTCATCAGAGATTATGTGTAATTTCTTTTTGGACCAGGGTTTCCTAAAAGGTAGTCCATTTTCTTTGCCTACTACCTCCTAAGAAGACATGGAAATCAACTGTCCTCTAAGTATCAAAGAGTGATTGATTGATTGATTTGCTTTATTACGGTCAAAGACCAGCAGAACCCAATATACAATATAAAAATTATAACCACAAATAACCGTACAATATACATACTTGTGCTACATAATCTCTGATTAAAACCAAATCTCATTGTTAAAATTAGTATGTTAATAAGGCCTTTCGATGTTTGATAGCTGCAGCACAGAAGCTCGCCACTTTAGATGAGACTCGAGGATCTGTGTCTGCTAAAAGATATTTCATGTAAAATGCAGCATCCCTATCCGGGATTTTTTGTAAAACTGGGGCAATGAGCAAACGTTTAAGATCATGATAAAAAGAACATTCTAATAAAACATGAGTCGCAGACTCAATGACACCAAGATCACAGGGGCAGAGACGATGTGCAACTGGAGTTTTTTGACATCTGAAACGTTATGCTCGGCCAGCTAAGTATCAAAGAGTACATTTGATTAAATTCCAATAGATCATACATTTTTTGCTGATGAAAGTGAGACTAAAAATTAGATCTGAGGTTTAAATTCATAAATGCACTAAAACAGCACTACTGGATGCCCAGTCAGCTTGGAACTAGTTGGAGACAGCAGATCTAATATAGCTCATAAATTATGTAATTTGAACCGGATAGAACTTTGGGACTATCTGTGCACAACCTGGGCATGGAGGCTATGTGGAATGTTAAGTTTACATGTGGATTAGCATCTTTATCTTGGTAGGTGATGTAGGCCTAGTTCTTACTGATTATTTGCTTCATAGCTGTATCACTTGACTGCAGGTTATCACATGACATTAAATGCTCTACCACAGCCCCCAACCCCCCCCCAAAAAACATACATAGAAAACTAAATACCAGTGATAATGATTCTAGCCTAGCCTTCTTAACACGTTAATTTTCTATGTGTATAAAATGGGGAAATGTCATGGTGAAACCTTCCTTCATGTGAACTTCCATATGTAGTCGGTACAGCCTAGACTGCTTCATTGACAACTAGCCTGTAGTGTAATGGCTGAGATTTTGACTTGTGAGCTACATTTCTTGGGGACGGGAATGGACACTCTGGATATCATCAGTTAAATCATAATTTTCTCATCCTCACCCACATCCACATTATGTGGCTTATAATAATACTGGCCTACCTTACAGGGCTGTTGTAAAGATTACTGAGATGGTGCATGTAAAGTGCTTTGGACACTCTATATACTAATAATTCTTGTTCATATTCCCTCTTTGAATCGATCCTCAAGAGGGATAGTTTGATAAGAAAATAAATTTAAAGTAGACATGGTGCTGGGGTGGGTAGAACCCAGCACCCTGATGGATGTGCAAAGTGTCCTGGCCTGATCACCAGACTGATCAATTGATGAGTGGAGACAGGGGCAAGAATCCCCCCTCAGCTGAACTGCACAGATCAGCTAAGGAGGAGGGGTTGTATGTGTACGTGTGCCCTTGCAAGTGCTTGTGTGGGAGAGTGTATGTGCCAGCAGGCAGCCCCTAGAGAATTGGCCAAGGATAAATGTAACCATCAGGCCAAAACAAGTTAGCCACCTCCGGATTACAGAAAGAGACTCCATTGTCACTAAGGGCATAGTGAGGCTGCTCCCTCCCCTTCTCTTGGGCTGCTGTTCCTGGCTGGACATTTTCTCCTGCTGGCTGAACCATCTTGCCAGGCTTACAATAAGGAGCAATGTGGGCAGGTGACATTCTCTCTCTCCCCTGCTCCATGCTTTGGTAGCAGGCTCATGCTACAGAATTCATCAGGGATAGAGTTCCAGAGACCTGGGCTTGGGTTAGGTAGCCCCATACAAGGGAATCCCATGGAAAAGAAAACAATTGGGACTCCCAACAGAGTGATGAAGAACAGAGAAGCAGACAGCATAGAAAGAGTTAAGCACTTCACCCTGCTGTTTCTTGCCATCCCATCACAAAACTGATTTTTTTGAGGGGGAAGCACTGAGTGCTTGCTGCATGCACATGTATGATGCCCAGTTCCCACCATTGCCATTTTTTAGTAATCCTATGAGCATAATTCCAGAAGCTGCTTTCCAAGGTGTTTTCTTTATTCTTTAAAAGAAATTCTTCTTCCTAAGTATAAAAAAAAAGTCAGGAGGACATTCGCTAATCTGAAAAGGTAGATAGTAAATTAATGTGATGCTTTATTCAAAAGTATCTGACAGATGGCTCTGTACCTCGAGAGGTCTGTAGCCTCAGGCAAACACTCCATCATATGTTGTTTTCACAACCAGTTGTTATCAGTGGTGGCCCTTAAAATACAAATTACACTCGTTTTGGACAGAATCAGCACGACTGCAAGAAAGGCCACATTGATATTCATGCCATCATTGTATGATCTGTAGTCACAGGTTACCCAGTTTAAATTTTTGCATTCATCCTCTCCTCGGTATCTGATACAAACTCTTACAATCCACCTACTGGATCCACCTACTATGGAGAGGCATGTATATAAGGATTGCTGAGCCAGCAATATCCTGAAGCATCATGTAGCAGCCCCAGTCCTGTAGCCAGCCTTCCTTGTTCGGCAAGGCAGCCTCATGTCTAGGTGGGGCTTTGGGGAATAGGCATATAGTGCCAGCCAACACACACACACACACACACACACACACACACACACACACACACACACACACACACATTGATGGAGAGGATGTGAGGGACAGGCCAAAGGAAGGGAAAGACTGTAACCGCACCCCCCCGTGGAGAAAGTGTGTTAACTTATATAACAGGATACAGAAAGGTCAAGTTAAAAAAAAAAGTATGAACACCAAGGATAAATGACTGGCATATTTTTGTTTCATAAGAAAAAAAGATGTTAAGGATACAGTGGACCAAGGGATACCAAAATGTATTAACTTCTCCTTGAAGGTCCCTCCTTCTATTCTTGTTCCTGACTTTTAGATTTTCCTTCCTGTTGGACAATCAAATGAAAACTTTTTAATTGGTTGCTATATAAAGGAATAATTAAGCCATTGGAAACTAATTGTGGAAAGCAATTGGATTTTTTTTACTGGCTGCTGGGTTGATTTTTCTGCCCAGAAACCCTGGAAGGGCCTCATGCTGGGCTGCACTAGGGTTGCCAGGTCTCTGGTTTTCACCTGTTTTGGGGGTCCTCTCCAGGTCCCTAGCTGAGTCATCCCAATCTCCAGACTCTTAGCTTTCATTTTTTTTAAAAAAAGTAAGTTTTTAGGTGGTCTGGTTCAAGAGATAGACACCAAAATGTCAGCCCCCTGCAACTTCTGTTAGAAGTCAGCTGCTCTAATCCCCACCCTTTCAGTTTTTTAGCAATAAGTGAAGTCAGAGTTGTGATGATGAGAGATTTGCTGACCTCCAGGCAACCCATTGCAAATCCTGGAAAGTGTTTCCTTTTCCTGCTTTTCTGCACATCAGAAGTTGAGTGAGTGTATTACTTTCAGCAGCAGCAAGATTACCTTTCTATAACAATACAGCAGGAAATCTAGAACTGAAGATCACAGTAAGATCTTGGTAGCCATGCACAGTAAACAATTTCAGTTATTATTATATATGATTATTATAACTGGGCTCCTGCTGGGAGGAAGGGCAGGATATAAATAAAGTAATAAATAAATAAATAAATTATAATAAAAGTGTACAGGAGGTTTTTTAATTATTTGCAAAAAAATAGCATATTATACATTTTATCTTTCAAATACTTTTTGAACAGATATTTGAAAAAATGTATTTGCTGCAGCTTATGATGCCATTACAATGTGTTATGCTTTTCTAATTATAAGGAGTCAAACAAAGTTAAATTTTCCTGGGCTGTTGAACAGGGCAGTTTATTTCATAGCTCGTTTTGAAAACCTTCCCAATATGAAGTTTTAATCCTATACTCACTTTTCTGGAAGGAAAGCTGCAATGCAAATCTCCCATACCTGAAAGTAAACCCATTGAATTCAGTAGGATTATCAATCAATGGGACTTTTGAGTGAACATAGCAAAGGATTGTGTTGTAAATCTTTCTCTCCCCCTCCAAACTTTTTTTTTTTAAGCAGTGAGGCAAGACTTTCTTAGGTGTCACTGATTTTATGGTAAGAAACTAATACTGATTTTATTTTTAAAAAATGTTCTCCAATGGCCAACTGGTTTTGACAATAAACTATTATATGTGGTGTATGTATTTTTAATCTCCAGTGTGTGTATATAAGGAATCTTTCCAACAAACCTGTGAGGTAGGGTTGGAAAACAAGGCATTTCATAAAAAGAAATAAATCCATTTCAAATCCTATAATAATATAACAAGTATAAAGCATTTACAAAACAGCTTAAAGTGGCATGATTCTGAATTTTAGGTTGAGTGAGTGAAGTTCCTTATCACTTGAGGTTGCAGTCCTGTGCATGCTTCCCTGTTTGAGTAAGCCCCATTGAATACATTGGGACTTGTTTCTGAATAAACATGCGTAGGAATGCATTATAAATATCTTTACAGGTTGTGTAAGTAATAAATATCTTTGATATGCTTATATAAATATTTCTTCATACTATATCTTGATATGTATCATTTCACACTATGGTTGTACATTATTGTTTTCTCTACATTATAAATGCACCCTTCTTGCTTGGGGTGGTCATGGTCCCCCTCTGTTGTTTTCACTCTGAGGGACAGATTAGGCTGAGAGATGGAAGGTAGCCTATGGTTACCCAGAAAACTTTGTAGCTTATTTCCATCTTTAAAATTAATTAAAAGGATTTACATGCAGGCAAAGTTTGTGAAGTAATGCAGATCTACATAATGCATTTAAAGCACATCCAGCTCACATTTAAAGCAAATGACTTCCCCCAAAGAATCCTGGGAAGTGTAGTCCCCACCCCACAATTATAGTCCCCACCACCCTTAACAAACTACAGTTCCATTATTCTGTGGTGGGATTCATGTGCTTCACGTGTATATTGACTGTGCTTTACATTTAATGTGTGGATCTGCCCTAGGTATGTTATGCATTTATTGGTGAATTGAAAAGAACAATTTTAAAAGATACTTTTAAAACAGGGGACGTGCTGTAGCTCAGTGGTAGGGCACATACTTTGCATGCAAAAGTCCAAAATTCAATCTCTAGAAGAGAATATTGCCTGGAATCCTGGAGAGTCAGTGCTAGTCCATGTCAGCAGCACTGAGCTAGATGGTATCAAGTGGCCTAAGTCAGTATAAGGCAGGTTCCTTTCTTCCTAAAAAAGAAAAGAGACCCAAGAGCCACAGTGACTCCAAACTTTATTTATGTATTTTACTTACAACATTTATATAGTACTTTATTGCAACCCCCCCCAAAGTGGTTTACAAAAGAAAATAATACAATTATTGGGAAAAACAATTAAAAGCAGGAATTTAAAAACATTCAAAATAATAAAACCAACAATGAGTTAAAAGCAGATAAAAAGCATAGTAGCTTCTACATTCCTGGGTAGGTTTGCCTAAACAAAAAATGTTTTTAGCCAGGGCTGAAAAGAGCACAATGAAGGTGCCTGCTGTAGGTGCTGCCACACTAAAGGATCCATTTCTTACAATAGCAGAACAAGTACTATGTGGCATCTGTAATGTGGAAAGCACACCTTGAACTTGGCCTGTAGTAAATCAGTAAACAATGCAGATTTCAGAGCTGACATATTATGTGCTGACAGGGTCTCACTCATGTCAGCAATCATGTCACGGCATTCTGCACTAACTGCACCCCTGGGTCAGGTTGTGCTGCATGGGGATTTCTATAACTTTGGCTGACTGGCTGCCAGGTTTTTTTAGTTTGGGTTTTTGGTTAGGAACCCTGACTGGCTGCGGGATGCTAAGTTTTCTGCCTTACATGTAGGAATCTTGTTGTGGTTGGTATGGTATTTCATTTGGAAATCATCACTGTCTTTTCTTTTTCTTTTCTATCTGCATTTAATTTATCTCTGACCTTACTCCCTTATATCCATAGATGCAACAACTGTGGTTCCATGCACTCAGCTCAACCCCCTTAAACTCACTGACAATGCACCTTATTAGTTGCATGATGGTTTGTTTCTTGTCCAATAGTGTTAAAAGAGAATTCACATACTGGGAAGTGTGGCTTCACTTGCTGTTGTTCCCAGGCTACTGCCTGTGAAAGTAGACAAACCATGTGTTTTTTCTTTCTGTCAATTATTACTCACTGGAATGAAATAAAGGTTACTGAAAAACCCTCTTGGCTACTTCAAAAGTAAAAGTAAACACAAAAACACTGCTCTCCACCCATGTGAATTGCACTGAAATTTTGTCTCCTTGACAATTGTTGAAAGCTGGTTAGTCTGTATGATACACATGTCTGCAACATGTGTGTTGCATTCACACTTTTCATGTTTGGTGGACACTTTGACATTTCTTCCTGAGGTGTGCCCCTAACATATGTGGAATGTGTGATGTGGCCCCAAGATAGCCACATAAGATTAATGTCTTAAGGACAAGAGCAAAGAAGCAAACAGACAAGGCAGATAGACAAACTAGGGCTGTATTCTCACCAAAGTGTAATTGAAAGAGGGCATCTTATTTTGAGAAGACATTCTGTTTTGATGAGTGGACAAGTAGAATGTAGCTTGACAGAAAAGCAGAGCCAGAGGATGACAAGAAAAACAAATCCATCTCCATCTTTGCAAGGCAAAAGTGTATGTCACTACTGATGCAGAAAACTGGCTGACCTCCTGCAGCTCACGTCTGATACTCTGACCTGACATTTTGGGTATCTGCCAAAAATAAATAAATAAATAAATAAAAATAGCTCACTTCATGCTGCCAATTATATTTCTGTAACTGGGGGAAATGATGTATGAACTCAAAGTGGGTTTGGGGCGCCCTCTGTTCATTTAATTTGAAGAGTGGGCCAAAGTCTTTATGCTTGCAGGTTCACAGATATATGCAGTAAAGGCCGTCAGTCTAGGAAGATTGTTGTCAGCTTCTGGAATGGACCTCTTAAGCAACACTCTTTGCTTTCTTTGTATCTTATAGGAAAAATTCTATATGAAGGCTGATTAAATGCAGAACTGAATTTATGCAAAGGTCTTTGTATTGGCATGCTGTAGTGTGATTTCTCAGGTAGAATTTCTACTAATGCTAAAAACTCCACAATTTTTCACTTGGAGTGCAAAACAGCATCTTTGCTGTTATGGACAAGTATCCCAGATAGGCAGTATCATGAAAAGGCTAACTGTACAACAGGCACAAAAGACAATTAAAATAAAATTGTATTTAATGAAATCAGAATTTACTTGGTATTAAAAGTACAACTGAAATGGTGAAAGGTGTGGTAATAGAAATAAAAAGGATGTGTGTGAATTTTCCTTCACTGGTGTTAGCTATGATCCACTTTTGGAGATGGAAAAGAAAACTGAATAAACAGGACCCCTTTGTCACCTGTGTGTGCATCCTTTGTCTCTATGCAGTTTGACTTTCCCTAGGCAGCACCATAGCAAGGGATAGCTAGATTTTGGTTCCTCACCAGAGCAGAGTGGGGCAGGACATGGTTAGGTCCAATGGAGGTGGTGGGGACAAAGAATGACATTTTTTCATTTGGCCTTCTATGGCCTTGACAGAATTTCTATAATCCTTTCATCCTCTCCCATCTAAAACAACAGTTCTTGGAGTGGGGAGATGTAAGGGATTTGCCCTTCCTCCTTTTCTTGTGAGTTATCTTCTTTAGAACCATGCCAGAAACTGGTCTTTAGCCATTTGCAAGGGGGTTCTCTCTCTCTCTCTCTCTCTGGGTCCCTGTACAATCTCTTCTCAACCTCCACATCATCTTTCCTCTCAAGTTATAATGACCCAACACACACAGCTGTATCATCAGCACGGAATAGCTTTTGTTGCACTACCTTCCTAGTGGGCAAGGGCAGACTTCCTATTAAAGTTTGAACCCCCAGGTTTTGACACTGAGGAAAAGGTGTGGCTAGAGAAAACTGCCGTATTGGAGGGGGGGAATAACAGCAGACACCTTCTGTTTTAACCTTTAAATGTCTGCTGAAAACTTTTCTATGTCGCCAAGCTTATGCAGGTAATTAAGAAAATAACTTTCTATAATAGTTGATTGATGATCTCTGATTTTATATTTTTATATGGTTTTTATTGTACAGTAGGGCCCTGCTTTACGGCGCTTCACTTTACGGCGCTTCACTAATGCAGCGATCTCAATTGGACGCAATGAGACTAAAGCCCCACTCATATGTCACTTGTTCTGCTTTTATGGCGGTTTTCAGGTGTCATGCACCATTCTATTCAAAGAGTTCCACTTTTCAATGGTTTTCGCTTTACGGCGGGGGTCTAGAACGTAACCCACCGTATGAGTGGGGCCCTACTGTATATTTGTATGATTGTTGTAAACCACTTTGATTTTTTTTAATGAAAATCTGCATACAAATATTATTATTAATAAATAATATTTGGCTCTTTCTGGGACAGAACTACCTTGCAGTATACACAAACTGCCTTGCCACCCAACACCCACTCTAACCTCAACTGTTACTCTGGGCAGGCTGGCCTAATGTGCTACTGCTGTCTGCCACCTCCTTTGTCTCTTGTGATGCTCTGTTGCAACTCTTGCCATAATTTACCTCTGTCATCTCCTCTTCCCTGGGACTCCTACCACTGCTGACCAGGCCCTTGCTCAACCTAGCATTCAGCAATGGCTGTTCTTGGTATCAGAAAGTTGGAGTTGTGGGCTTAAGAACCCTCTTGTCACCTACCATCAGTCACTGGCTCTGTATTAGTTGGATTGGACTCACCCTTGCCTTGTTGCCTCCTGGTTGTCTTGCGCCCCCCCCAAACCAGAAAGGGAGGGAATGGAAGAAACAATATTGTGCTTGTGACAGTGAAGCTCCAATTGGCCAAGCTGCTATGATGGCACAGAATGTTCATAGATGCTTCAAATGCTCAGGAAACAATACTGTGTGAATATCAGTTTGAGGGGAAAAGAAGGCGTAAGTCTGGTTGGACTAAAAACTTTCACAGGAACAATGAAGCATTGTGGAGCAGGTAAAGGACTGGACCTTGTTCTAAGACAGCCTTTCCCAACCAGTGTGCTTCCAGATGTTGTTGGACCACAACTCCCATCAGCCTCAGCCAGCATTGCCAATGGTCAGGAAAGATGGGAATTGTGGTCCAACAACATCTGGAGGCACACTGGTTGGGAAAGGCTGTTCTAAGAGGTAGAGAAACTATGGGATAAGGAGCCTGAGAGAAGAGGAAAAGATAGAGTAGAAACAAATAGGGTGGGTGGGACCACCTGAATTTTACACTTGGTTTGAACCATTCAGCCAGTTATTTGACTTCAAGCTTCTGCTTTTTATTTCAAATGCTGCTTTCAAACACTTCCAATCCAGAGCAAGGAATGTTTCTGAAATACCACTTGTGGAGTCCTCCCCCCCCAAACCCTTTTAAAAGATAGATTAGAATCTGAGACATATGAAAAGAGACTGGAGTGTGTCAGTTCAAGCTGTGTAACCAAATAAAATATTTATCTTTCATTGTACAATATTCCTAACTGTATGGTAATAACATTTAAGATGATGAAGAGCAACACATGGCAGGGAATATAATGAAGACAAGCTGGTGGGATAATTGTGTCAGCATGCCTAGGCATCACAAAGAACCTGCGTTCTGATTCCCTATACATGCTGCTTGAGGGCAGTTCTGCTAAAATTGGGCAGCATGGTTGTGACTAGTATCAGACATTGGAATTCAGAAAGTAATTGTGATGTGAATGGGGGGCGCCTTATACAGACTATGGCAAAACATTAACTGCCTCTGTCATGTTCTATGTGTTGGCATTTGCTGTGGTTTCAGTATATGCTCTGTTAGTATTGTAATTGCAGTGGTTATTTTGTTAGTGTTTTACATAGTTTGGACTGAAAGCTGGGATAAAAATATTTTAAGCAAACAAACAAACTCATCCTAATGTATACTTGTGATGCCCTGAGTTATTTTATAACATAGTAATGCAGGTCATCATAACAGGCACTTTTTATGCCCAGTCTTATAGATTGAGTGGTGAGTACTTAACTGCTAATCATCCTTCCCTTCACATCATCACTGCACACATTTTCAGAGGGTTTAAAGTTGCATGGTGATCTAGAAATACATTGAGGCAATTGAAGTACCATTTTGAGAAGTGTTGGGTAGGATATGAAAATAAGAAGTGCCTTGCTGAATCCCACAGGATCACATAGAAGGTCCCACATCTGAAAGTTCACTTGCATGTAACTGATACCCAGCCTTTTTTGCTTGGACCTAGCAATTATTACTCAGAGGTTTAATGCCTCTGAAGGTTTCCATCTAGCTACCATGGCTTATCACCATTGATAGATCTACCTTCCATTTATTATCTAATCATTTTTAAAGCCTTCACGCTGGATATCACCATATCTTGTTATGCATTCTACAAGTTAAGTATGCATTGTATGAAGAAGTATATCCGTTGCCTGTCCTAAGCCTACTGCGAATCACTGAGACAGTCATTCATTATTGAAAATAGTGTGCACACCTTCCCTCTCATGTGTGCACTTGCCTTCTGAGAAATGAACAGCAATGAACCATGTGCTCAGAAGATTAAGGCAGTGGTGTAGTGGAACAGGAAGAGGGTGGGAGCAGAGCTCCAGGACTTTTCTTCTTCAGATCAGGAGCAATGACATGATTTGTCAGGGCACCAGGGTAATTGTTGGACTCTTCTTGCTCTGGCAAGTGAATGAGGTAATGAAGCTTTCAAGTGTGAATACCCTTTGTGTCAGATTAACATACAAGTCAGAGAATGGGAAAATAATAAACAGAGAATGGATATTTCTTTCCTTCAGTGGGTTCCTACTTCACACTAGCAGTTTAAATGGTAAAACACTTCTTTGCAAAATTGTCTGCATTTCTAATTAAAAGCTAAAGACTCCATTTCGGCTGGATGATGGTATTTTGTTAAACCAAAACATGCTTTGCAAGTTGAACCTATGAGGTCAGAAATAAGTACCACTGAGTTCAATGGAACTTACTCACTAAGAATAGGGCTGATCAGGGATGTGAACCCAGATCTCCCCTGCCAACTTTCAGCATGCTAATCACTGCACTATTTATTTTATCTTATTTATTTTAAAAATGTGTATCCCACTTTTCACCATCTAGGTCTTAGAATGGCTTACAACATTAAAATCTGCAACATACAAAATTTAAAACATAAATCACACCACAGAAATTTAAAACCTCAGGATTTAAAATCCCCCAAGCAGAAGCTGCTTTAAACACAACTCTTTGCCACCTTGCTATCCTATGACTGTCATAATGAATTTGGCACTGTGCTACGTACTGCTGCTCTTTGGGGGCATGTGGATCAACACGGCACTCTCTTTGGGGACATGGCTACGGACTCTCCTTGGAGGTGGGGCTAAAGGGGCTGTAAGAACTTACCACTACAGCACAGCCTGAAGTTCTAAAACACCAGGTCTGCACAACTTGCGACATGTTAAGCCAAACAGAGGCCATGGGTCATGTCTTGTAGCCTGCCATGTGCTGAACAATCCTCCTATTTTGATTGATAAGCTTGTAGATAGCAAAACCAGGAGATTTGTCAGGTCCCTGGTGAACAACCTTACAGTCGGTGAGCAGGATGGAAGGTTACAAGTTGTGTATGCCTAGAGTAAAGCATGTGGCCCACACCAATGTACAGATTACCATATACTTTGGAAACCTGCTTTGCTTTGCAACCTGGAAACAGTTAACTGAATATGAAGCTGTAGTCAACATTTAGCTGTATCATTATGCAGGCAAAAACCAGTGTATCAAAAAAGCAGCAAGTTTAGTAGAAAAAAACAAATTGTCCACCATTTCTCACTGACCCCATTACACACTGCTCAAATTACAGCCCCCTCTCCACACTTTTACTCTTAACCAGTAGGTTAGACAGAAGTAAGGGGAGCAGCTTATGAGGACCAGTGGAATGGGCTAAATTGGTAGGGAGTCAGACTTTCATTAATCCGCCCCCATGCACACACTTTTCACTTTCCCCCTCATAATTTGAACACTGTCATTAAGTCTAGTGTGTTATTCCTAATGCAGTTGAAGGGCTAAGGAAATGGAGGTAGCATATCACAATGCTGCTTATGTGGCAGCTCAGATTTACCTCTCTGAGAATAACACACAGTAGCTTTAATGTAATTACTCTGGAAACAATAACTCTTCAGTTATTTGACAATGATGTGGGTAGCTCAATGCAGAAAATCCAGAACTGGAACATCCCCAGCAGGTGGTTATCCAACCTCTGCTTAAACACCTTCAGCAAGAGAGAGCTGGCAATTGTTTCCCTTGCTGAATAGCTCTTACCCACTGAATGGTTTCTTCTAATGTTCAGCCAAAATCTATCCTTATATAACTTCAGTCCATTAGATCCTGGAGTAGCAGGGCAAGGAGGTAGAGATCAGCCTGCCCCCAAGCTACAGGGTGATTTTGACTCTAGTCTACTGAGCTGGGAAGTATGCAGCAGCATAGCACTGGAGAGAAAGGCAATACTGTAAGCCTGAACTGATTCCATAGCAAAGCCATCCTGCTCCTGCCCAGGTGGCATGGACCCCTGCTTCAATGGCCACTTTGAGTACACTATGCCTCAGGATAACCATATGTGAGGTACCCAACCTTCCCAGACTGATGTAAGATTATTCATCGGTTTACGTGCTTCTACACTACACACAAACCTTCCTTCTAATGACTCAGTTTCATCCCGCTTACATTGTGTCACCACAATCAGAACACAGAAGGTACCCTACACCAGAGGCACCTCACATGCATAGTTAATAATGTAGTAATTCAGTACCATGGCTCATGCAAATGAATTAAGATGCATAAAAATTACTAAGGTTTTTAAAATTAGAGTCCAAAGCACTTCACAAACATCATCTCAGTGATCCTTACAGCAAATCTGTAGGGTAGGTAGGGTAGGTATTATCCCTGCAGTGTAGAGAGGGACTTCAGGGGAAAGAAAGGGCATCTTCCCCCCATGAGCTTCCTTCCCACTTAGCTACTGTGCTATACTAGCTTTCAGCTATGTATTACTCCAGGTGTGGGCAACCTTTTTGGCTCTGAGACAGTGGGTTGGGGATGCACATACCAACACATGAATACCTTTCCACACACAGAGAGAGAAATGCACATGTACAGAAAGAAAAATTCACAACCTCCTCTCTTACACACATCCACATCTCTCTCTCTCTCTCTCTCTCTCTCTCTCTCTCACACACACACACACACACACACACACACACACTCATCTCATCTCATCCCAGCTGTTGTAGGACTCCCCAGAACACATTGCTCATGCTTGATCAGTGGCGGGCAAGACAGTCCTTTGCTTGAGAGAGCCCAGAAGCAGAAACTACAGCACATTGGAATGGGCTATAGACAGTGAGTAGACACTCTACTTTTCACAGCTATGGTCAGCTATGCAAGACTGGCACTAAATGCAAGAGCAAGGAGGGTTGGCAAGGGTTTCTATGAAGCATTCAGCTGTATCGGGACAAATCTGTTGATGGAAAATTCAGAGGTTAAGAGCAACTGGTGAGCTATATGGCAACAAGTGGCCAACCTGTATGTTACACAATGAGCAAGAAAAGTAGTGCACCCTCACTCACTCACTCACTCACTTTCTCTTTCCACATTTGTATGGTTTATTATCCAATCTGGCTGAGGGAATTTTCATTCTAGGTTCCAAATATATCAGCCTATGAATCTATGAATTAAACTCACCTAGCACTTTCTCATCAGTTCTAAAAATGTCTAATTCCTATAATGACATATTGAATCTTGAATTAACCTGATCCTATCTGGACTCTATCTCAGATCTTCACTGAACAGACCACAACCACTGATGGCTCACTGGTGTGGCTAATGAAATAGCGGATCCATCTATTTATACTGTTCTGTTCAAAATTGTTTTATTTATTTTCTTAAACTGTAACTGTTTTATCTGTTTTTGTAACTATATTATATAAAGCCCTGGGACCTTATGATGAAGGATGGCTAAACTAAACTAAGCTAAGCTAAGCTAGATAGATGATAGATAGATAGATGTTCCTTTGCCACTCCCTGTTCAAAGTGAATTAGAGTCATAGAATCATGAGACTTCAAAGATCACCTAGCCCAATCCCCTGCCAATGCAGGAAATCTATTACTACAGCAACCCTGATGAGTGGCCATGTGGATTCTGACAAAAACCTGGAATGAAGGAGAATCCACTACCTTTCATGACGGTCTGCTCTGTGGTCAAATAGCTCATGTCATGAAGAAGTTCTTCCTAATGTTTAGTTGGTGTTCCCTTTCTTTTCATTTGAACAAGTTGGTATCCTACTCTCTGAATATCTGGAGGAGACTTTCCCAACCCTGGTTCCCCAGATGTTGATGGAGTACATTCCCCATCATCCTTGACCACTGACTGGGGTTTATTTATTTATTTATTTATTATATTTATAATCAATGTTTCCTCCTAGGAGCTCAAGGCAGCTGGCTGGGGGTTATAGTCCAACAACATCTGGGGATCCAAAACTGCCCTGGAGCAACAGAAAACAATTTTTCTCCATCATCTATGTGACAGGCCTCCAAATATAGGCAGATGGCTACCTTATTACCTCTAAATTGAAAGGAGAGCCTCAGCTAACTCCTGATTATGGCAATCATTTGAAGCTCAGGGTCAGGAATAAGAAGAGCTTGTGCAGGGATCATTATTTAACAATACTGTCATTGCTAAGTGATAAACGTGTATTTAGAAATTAAAAAGAACAAGATCCATTTAAGGGTGTAATGATATTACCCATGAACATATCCCTAATGTTTCTTCAACACTTGAATATAAAATTAAAAATCAGTAAATCACATTGACACTTGAAATTATTTTTTTCCTCAGACATGTGAAACAAGCTAGTTACTCTTCTACACACTTTAACCACCTTTTTAGTCACAATTAGCATACTTGTCAAGCAGTCCAAATGTGTCTCCCTGCCCACTGGATTCATAATGCAGCTGTTGGTGGGAATTTTTAAACATGAGAAGAAATTCTACCACTCAAGTCTGCTTGAAAATGCCTTGGATGCATAGGCTGCCTGAAGTTGCATAACAGTGAAGGAAGGCACTGGGAACATGTTCAGATGTTCTGTCTATTCTTATGCTATCGGATAGAGTCCTGATCTAGAAACAGTTTCTAGGGATAAGATCTGCTGAATTCTATTCCACATTAAAGTTTGAGTTCTGTGTAAAGTATTTCATTCTAATCTTATCTGTTATGAATACAGAACTCTGTGTGTGTATGAGGATATTTAATCTGGAATTAAACAGTAGTTATTTAGGGGTAAGAGTATTTAGGGAAGCCCATGCCACAGTGACTACATGTACACCAAACCTTTCATAATTCTGAGGCTTACAAATTGGAATGTGCACAACTTCAAATGGGGGGAAAAGATAACAAGCATCATCTTAACAATTTTCCCCTTTTGTATATATGGGGGGGGGAGGGAGACCATCGTCAACGAAATCACCTCATTGACCTCTCAGTCTGAGGTGAGAGGCGGAAGGTGCCCCATCAGCACAATGAAAGCTGCTGCCCTCCGTAATCATCTCCATTAGTCGCTTTCCTCTGGCGCGCCTTTCAGCACCACGGACAGCAGGCGAGGGAAGCCACCGAGGAGTCAGCGTTAAAGGCGTCATCGCAGCCTTTCCGAGGGAGAGAGGACGGGGCGGGGGTGAGAGAGAGGGAGTCGAAGTGCTGGA
Organism: Rhineura floridana; assembly: GCF_030035675.1. Taxonomy (NCBI): domain Eukaryota; kingdom Metazoa; phylum Chordata; class Lepidosauria; order Squamata; family Rhineuridae; genus Rhineura; species Rhineura floridana. The sequence continues at coordinate 64,349,093 of NC_084490.1, forward strand.
AGCGCAGTTAAGCTCCTTTCTCCCTGCCTACTTTCCAAGCTGGCTCAATGTTTAGGGAGGGCGCACATCACGCAGTCCTGAGCAGCAGGGGCTGACGGAACTGCCAGGTAGCAACGAAGAAAGACACCCGGGAAGAGCCAACTCTCCAGCTACTGGGAGGGCTGGATCTGTACTCCAGGCATCCGAGACCCCCAGCCTGTCTTTCTCCGTCGGAAGCTGATCGTGCCCCCTCCAGCCTTGCCAGGAGAATGCTGACAGTGGTGCGGCTGGGGCTCCAGCGCCCAATTGCCTTGTAAAATTTCTTTGCCCTGCCTTTCCTTGCGGGAACGTGTGTCTTCTTGACATTACCCTGATGTAACCCCCCCTCGCCCTGGAATAATGGGGATCTTTTGGGCTTATGTTGGATTCCTTTTCTTGTCATTATTATACATTCAGCAAGGACTTTCCTCTCAAGGTAAGAGCTGGGTTTTGTGTGTGGAGTGACAGGGTCTGTGGTGGGCAGAACAAGGCTATCTTGTGGAGGGGGAAGCTATGTGGAATTGAAACGTCGTCGTATCTTTTCGCCTAAACCTTATCCTCGCTCCACCGGGGGAAAAAGTTCACCCAAAGTGAATATGAAACGGATATCCTGCACTTGGTTGGCCAACGTGGGCATAACATAGGTATAAACGTTGTTGTTTTCGTGTGAGGAATGGGTACTGGCTTTTTATGTTTCGGATGTGTATGTAATATATATATTTATCTCACACCACTGTGTATCTTCCAACTCTTTTCTTCAGGATTCATACAGTCATAGATCTTATGAAAAGGGGAATTAGCTTGTCTCCCTTAAATAGTGCAGTATCTTCAGAGGGTCAACCTCTCCTGCCCCCAATTTTTTTCAAGAGCCCTGTTGTCCATATTCTCAAACCTTGGTTTCCGTCTGTAAGTCTGTATTTCTACAAAGAACACACTCCCCCGCCCCAATCGCCCTGACAAAGGCGCCTCTTGCATTCCAAGTAGCCCCTGCTCTGCAGAAGCCATCCAGTTGCTTGAGAGTTTGAGAGCTGCAGCGATTATTTCAGAACCATGGACAAATCATAAGGGGCGGCTTGCCGAATGCTGCACCCACGACCGTGTAGTTCTCAGCCGCTTTGTTTTAACTCTAGAGAGGGGTGGCAGAGGTGGTGCTTGGGGAGACAGACTGAGAATGCAGAAATATGATTTCCTTTCCTACCGATAAGGTGAATAGACATAACTAGTGATACAGTGCTGACTAGGGAGGGGGAGGGGACGTTATGGTAAGCACGTATTCAGATCCAGGGGAAAAAATCTTTTTACACATTCCTACTTGTAATTTAAATACTGAAAAAGTAAAGGCAGCTCTTTTATATTCTCATATCGCCCACCTATGAGTTTCAGGGCATAATCTAGCGCATATGCATTAATTATTTCTGAAGCCTTTTCAATGTGCTCCCTGTCAACCTGTAAGGACACAGAATTGAAAGAAGTGGCTACACTGGTAAATTCTCACCTTATTCTCCTGCCTAGTCATTCTGAAAAGTGAAAGTACTTATTGTTAATTATTATTATTTGAATTATTCTTGTCACTGAGAACTTCATACAGCTGACTGAAAGGTTGGCATTTTTGAAGCTCCCTGTATGGCTAGAAAGTGAATCAAGAAGGTTGTGGTGATTATGACTTCCACAAAGATATATCCTGGCATCCTGAAATGTGCTGTCAAGATACATGCCCTCTATTAAGCACGATTGGAAAGGGTAGCCATACTGAACTGCCAGGATTTAACTAATTTCTAGTTTGTAAATCTACTGAACTAAAACATGATCAAGTTTTTTCTTGGGTTGACAATGCAAGCAAAACAAAAGGAAGAAAAGGAAAAGGAAAATGACATTAAGAATAAATGATCACATGACAAACTACTACCGCAATCTATAATTTAAAAAATTCAGACTTATTACAACAAACAAAAGCCTATTATAGTAAGCTACAATGTATTTCATAATGTGGTATAATGAAAATACCTTATGAAATACCTATGAAATACAATAAATCATCTGGGCTAATTTTCCAAATGGTTTAGATCCCTAAACTAAAGTGCTGAAAATTTAACTTTGCATATAATTATTTGTAACTTTGCAAACTCAAGGGAGATGTTGGTAGGGTGTTCAGTTATTCCATTAGCCAGATGGGCTTACTAGGCAATACATACAAATGTGAAAAGGGTGTGTGGGGGGGGAAGAGTATGAGAAAAATAAGTAAAATGTGGGTGCAAAGAGACATAAATATTAGGTGAGAAAAAAGGAGGGGCTGAAGTGAAATAGGAAAAGAGAGACAGGGCATCAGTCCTGTACATACTTACTTGTGAGTAAGCTCCATTGAACTCAGAAAACAGACTTGGATTACAAAGCACCTGTCTGATCCTATGCATATTTACTTGTAAATAACCCCAGGTGAATATAATGGAATTAACTCCCAAGTAAGTGGACATAAGATTGCAAGTGAAGGAAGACAAATTAAGAGGGGAGGGGAGGGAAAATGAAAGGGAAAGATGTGATGAAAACCAGAGGAGAGGAATCCCAATAAGATATGCTTTTCTTTTGCAGCCAAATTTACTGAATACCCTCAAAATGTCACAACTACTGAGGGGCAGAATGTGGAGATGTCTTGTGCATTCCAGAGTGGCTCTGCCTCAGTGTACCTGGAAATCCAGTGGTGGTTTCTACGGGCAGCTGAGGACCAAGAACCTGGAGCAGAGGTGAGGGCAACCAGGTATCAGTTTGCTGCCCCTGAAATCCTATGCAAGCCAGCCATTCCCCAAAGCAAAGAGGAAGTGGGGATCAAGGAAATGAGGAAGGTCCTGGGTTTCCCCACAAGGCTAACATCATTGTCTGACAGCAGCAGAAATCCACTGAGAAACAGCCACCAATAGGGGATAGAACCTTGAGCCCCTCACTTCATTTCTGGCAGTTTTCGAAAACCTGATAAATTCATATGAATGGATAATGCATGCATTATCTTATTTTTCATCAATGGCAAGGCAAAGTGTCTATATCATTAGCAATGGATTCAGTTGAATTTGTAACCCTGGCTGTGCAATCATGCAACTGGACAACAAGACCTCATTTTTTCTTTCCATTAAAAAGGCTGCTTGTTATAGTTCTTTCCCTTCAGGGAATTTCATTACCTCCTCCATTGTTTCAGAATGATAAACACATGGAACAGATACTTACCAACACATTATGGATATGATTTCTAGAAACCACAGAGGCCTCCATTGACTCAGTTTTAGCAATTATTTCTTATTTCTTAGTTGGCAAGAAATAATCTCATTGGCTTCAAATGATGCCTGTTTTTCTTTTTGAGACACAATGGAAAATCTGCCTCATTATCACTATCATTCTGTTTCTTTCCAGCCTGCCCCCTCCCCACAAAGTTTTTCTTCTACAAATTCATTTGACATATACAGACTATTTTAGAATTAATAATTTTTTCATAGTGAAAAAGCTACAAACATATGAACCAGTTAGTGTGGTGCCCCAGTCTTCTGCAACTGGCTGCACTGATAGGCATTAAATAAAACCAAACTTGAACTGATCAGCTTCCACCCAACTATGTAGCATGCTGGTCAAATGTAGTAGGATTGAATGCCTTTCCGCCCATAGGTGGCAGGCTGAGCATGTGAGTGTTCTCCAAGGAAGAATCCAGTTATTTTATCAGTATTCCCACAGCATTACGAGATTCACTGCTATGGGCTTATGCACGAGTTCAGTCTTACCCCTGGTTTGAGGTCCAAGGTGAAATATATCGGGGGGAGGAGCAAAATCAAGAATTCACACATACCCTCACTAGGGTTTTCTGCAACTCTGAATTCCATGCCAATTTTGGTCATTGATGTGTACCCAAAATGATTTTTTGTATCTCACATACTCACTGGTTAACACATAAACATGAGACTATTTTCTCCTTCCCAGTGAGCTGTTCACACAATTTCTTTGATGGCAAATATATGATCAACTTAGTTTAGCCCCTTCCAGTGTGCTAAGGATTAGATAATTATCTTAATTGCCTTACATAATGACAGAGAACTCTGATAGCTGATCTATGACAGCAACTCATTCCTTCAGGGATATTTGCATCACCATTCTGACCCCTTGTTCCCTCATGCCCAGATCTGTCTCCCACAAACACATATGTCTGATTCCTCACTTGTGATCTCTCTCTCTCTTGCACGCACGCACTCATACACGTGCACAGACACACAAACACACACAAAGACCCATACCTGTGTTTTCTTTTCTCCTGTGTGGCTGCTGCTTTTATCTCTCAAGGATCTATAAAGTCTTCTACAGAGGTTAGAGGGGTTGGTGGGAAGTAAAAAAAATACTTGAGCAGTGGTGGAGTCCTCTCATTTTCATTTTTACTACTTATTCATCATGTTTCTCAGCTGGTTAAATTAATGGAATTAATAAAAAACCAAAAAGTGAAAATCAGCATCTTATTTGCATTTAACACTGAGACTTTGGATAGAAATGTTCAGAGGAGGAAAACAATCAATTTCATATAAAAATTATGCCACATTATTTGCTTTTATTACAGTTCTAGTAACTAAAACATCTAATTTGCATTTAATATTGAGGCTTTTGGAAGAAACATTTTGGCCTCACTATAAACAAAAAGATGTTTTATATTAAAGACTGGTGAAGGAAGGCTAACTCAATGCAATCATATGGAGTTGGTATAATCTATAGGTCATTCAGGTTGGGGAATTTCAGTATGACTGGCCAGAAAAGCTCAGGGATTGTTCCTATGTTTCATTTGAGATCTTCTGAAAGCTTGCCTACAGTTCTGCAACCTTAAAAACCACCTTTTGGAGACAGTTGCTTAATTCTAACTTAGTATTGAGGCCTTGGATGAAGAATATGGTTATCATAAAACATTTTCTGTTCAGGTACAGAATTGCTTTGACATTCTGAGCTGTAGAAGAATGTAAGAAACAGCAATCAGTTTATAATGCATTAGTGTAGTATGAACTGAGCATATTTATACTCCAAACCAATTCTTTATTAACTGCAGCTACATCACCAAATCAGACCATCTAGTCCAGCACCCTGATTCCAACAGTGACAAACCAGAGGCCTCAATGACGTCCACAAGCAGGACGCAAGGGCAAAACCCTCCTTGTTGTTTATCCCTACCATATGATACTCAGAGGTACACTGCCTGTGAATGTGGAGGTTCCACTTACCTATCAGCATTGATACCTGCTAGCCCATTAATTTGCCTTAAATGCACTTACCCCAGTGGACATTACCACTTTTTTGTGACATAAAGACCAAAGAAGCTGTAGAAAGTATGGTAGGCACATTTTATGACATGTTCAACCACAGCACAGTCAGGTATTCACCTATTTCTGTTGATAGGAGCAACCTAACAGCTGTAGAGCCATTCAACAGCTTTTGATTCACTTCTCTTACTGCAGTCCTCCGCTAGTAAACCCTCTTGAACCAAAACATGCTTGGGCTCTGGCTGACATATATCATTAGAGTTTGGAAGAAACTAGGGTGGGACCAGATAGAGGTCATGGGGAAATTTCAAGGGAGCAACAGGAAAATGATTTAACCCTTAATGCTCCTCACCTTTGGTATGCAAAAACAGTTATTCATTCCCCAACAGGTGGAGAGAGATTTGGACAACGATGGATCAAAGATAAGCGTAAGTGTACGACAAAACATAGATTACTGCTAAATTTTAAATTACTTTCAATTTGCTTTGCTCTCTTTCATTAGAAACCATCCAAAAACCCATGATCAATTGTCTAGTGAATGGAATTTACTTTCTGTGCCTTTTCCAGGCCTTTGAGATCCATTATCAAAGTCCTTGGAATTCCCTTCTGCAGGAGACTGGGGAGTCCCCTTCCTTGGCCCTTTTGAATTTGAAGACCTTTTTATTTGTCCGTTCCTTTGGAAGGGGACAAGTACATTTAGACACTGTAGTTTTTATAACTGACATGCTATTTATTGGATATTGGATATTTATTGGATATTGAATATCATTTCATTAGATCTTATGTTGTTGCCTGTACTGGGCACCCTTTGGGGAGGAAGGCTAGGGCAGAAAATACATGCAGATAAATGGTTTGCTCCTTCCTGAAAGAAATGCTCTGACTCTTAACTGTCTCCTTCTGTGCTCAGCGCATGCATGCAGAAAGATTGCCAACAGAGTTGTCACTGCATTTCTCTGAAAGAGAAATATTGGAGGTTCTTTATTGGGTGAAGCATCGAAGCAATTTTAAGGGAAGCAAAAGAAGAAGAAAACATTGTAATTTGGGGGGGGATTATATCACTCCTGGGACCCACAGAATACATTTTTAAAGTGTTTTTAAATTTGTATATTTGCCCAGAGAGCTTTGGCTATGGGGTGGTATACAAATGTAATAAATAATAATAATTGTTCATCAAGCATTATTGTGGGTTGCCCCTGCCTGACACCAAAACTGGAAGAGTCCAGGCGAGTGAAGAAGCTCTCTATGCAGTGCCACACCAGTCATGCATAGAGGATATTATTGATGCCATAACATGCTGGATGGTTGCACATGCACAGTAAAACCAAGGACAGCTGTGGATGTTCCCAGGCATCAGTAGACCTTCCCGTACATGTACAAAGTTCCAGTGCACCACATACCAGTAATGATTGCCATGATTATGGCTTTGTACTGTGTGCCATGCCACAGACATCTGAACTTAGGCTTAATTGAGCTGCCTTCAGATCCTGGTCGGTTCTGGCTTTGTTATGGGCCAGTTCTACACCATCCAAAACCAATACATTTGGTAGAAATGCTTGATGGAATGGAATTCAGTTACCCATTATAATTTGTCCAACTGATGTTGGGAAGAATATATATGTGACATATGCATAAATTTCCAGATCTGATGGTAATCACAAAATATGGATCCATTGATGCCACAGATGAGATCCTTTGAAAAGCCTTTCTTATGGGAAATATCTGAGGGAAGCCAAAGCAGTTTAAATATGATTAGTTACTTTTCTCAGGGAGTTCACATATTCCTTGGCTTTGAACCAGTTCATATGATCAGCTGAAGTTATAGTGATCAAGAAATAAGCTGAGTACATCTGACTTTTCCTACTGTAATAGCTGATATATGATAGCCATTATTTTATGCAACCAAGCTGCAATGTGATGCTTCCTATGATAATAGCCACCCAATTAATCTTTCACAGGTCATCAAAATTCACATGAAATTCACTTGGACTTTCAGTGTATGTTCTGCCTAAGTAAAATTTTGCATATGGGCTCTCATGTCTGTCTTTGGAAAAGAGTTTTGAGATGTCAGCATCTATTTAAAAAGTGTGTCTGGTAGTAATGGACAGACACATACACACACAGTACCCATACCCCAGAACACCTAGCAATAGTCCACTTTTTATGGATAATTTCTAAATCAGCAAGATTCTAGGATCTGGCACACACCTGATGACATACTTGGAGTGTGCTGGGCCCTAGAGGTTCCCACATGGGCTTCCCCACTTACTGACATAGACTGTGATCTCCCCATCTTGAAGATTAGGAGGGCATGCCAGGAAGGGTGCAGTAAGCACACAGATGCCTATATGTTTTCTGAACCTTTGCAGCCCCATTCATCACTTTCACGCAGACTCCAAACAAGGCTGTACATTCAGCTCAACAACGCCAATGTGCAGATCTAGAACCTGACCAAGATATGCAACACACTATTATTTATTTACGTACATACATATTTGTTAAATGTATATCCCACCCTTTCTCCCAAAGGAGCCCAGGGCATCAAACAGAAGCGATAAAACAATGAAAGCATCTCAAAAACATTTTAAAAACAATTCCAATACAGACACAGACTGGGATAAAAGTTTCTATTAAAAGGTTTCTTGAAAGAGAAAGGTCTTCAGTAGGTACCAAAAAAAGACATAGGAATATAGGAAGCTGCCTTATACTGAGTCAGACCATTAGTCCATCTAGCTTAGTACTGTCTACACTGACTGGCAGCGCCTTTCCAGGATTTCAGGCAAGAGTCTCTCCCAGCCTTACCTGGAGATGCTGAGGATTGAATTTGGGGCCTTCTGCATGCAAGGTAGATGCTCTATCACTGAGCTACAGCCCTTCCCCTAAAGGAAGACAACAGATGCAGTGCCTCTCTAATATTTAAGACAGTACCTGTCTAATATTTATATTTAATATATTACTAACTGATAAGATAAGAGAAAGTCTGTGTACATGTTGTTCTGGCCATCTAATACAATCTATTTATTAACCCTCCTTTTCAGACAATCTCATGTATGTGCATCTTTGAAGAGCTGAGCTTAAATGCCTCCCCACAAAAAAAATTCACTGCACTGTTCTTGAGTGGTAAAATAGGGGGTACTTTGTGGTGATTAGTGGTAGAGAAGAAGATCACTGCCAGTATTCTCCCATGGCATGATGCAATGACAAATGTCCTGATGAAGGGAATTATGGTAGGAGAAATGTGAAATATTGGTGATACAAAATAAGATGAGCCAGAAGAGGGGGAGAGGGATGGGTTTTGACCATCTTCCTGCCCTCCTTCCAGCCAAAACATTTCCACTAAGAACTTTGGGCTCAGCCTTACATTGGAAAACTGGACATGTGCAGTATCCTTCCCCCTCATCACCATAAGAAAAAGAATGTCATCAATGCTCTTTTTACATTCCTTAAATTTCCTTGCATACTTCTCTTAACCCCTCCCCAGAGAGAGAGAGAGAGAGAGAGAGAGATGGGTACACACTTACTGTTCTGCCATATCCAGTGTATCCCTGCCTCTCTTTTCTCAAAATGGGGGCACATGACCCTAGTCAAACTCTGCCCTTTTTTACTTTTAAAACCTTGTCAAATCATCTCCAGTGAGTTTAAAAAAAAAAATCAGCTTCAGGGAGGTTTCACAACTGATTGGTAGATCAACCCCTTTGTCTTCCAGGTGTGACCAATGGAAATGCTTTGCTGCAGGCTCAGGCAGAGACAGTGAGTGGCCCAATGCTTTGCTGTGGAGGGTCCTGGAAAGTCTGAAGGCAGTAATGGGGAAGGGAGGTGTGGCCACTAGAGAGCGGTGTTGCTTCAAAACACAACCGGAAAAAAAACATTCTGGCTGCTTTTGAAGCAACAAGTATACCTGCAGCTTATACGTCCCTAAACATTTCACTTTAGGCAGTGAAATTCCAGTGGTAATTCTGGTCCTGTATTTCATCAACGTTGCCCACTGTATTAACAGTTTACCACCCCCAGATCCTGAATAGGCCACCATGTAGTGCTGTTGAGGGGTCGATGACTTCCACAGTACAGCTGAAATAAGAAAGCATGGTAAAGTTTTCTTTGGAACCTAGACAGGGATGTGTGCAAATCCTAGCCTCAGAACATGTGAGATTATGTTAATTCATCAGATGTACAGCCAAAGTAGGAGTATCCAGTTTCTATGACAACCCTTAAGATAAGCAGACTGAAAAACCCCACGCAAGCATGCCAAAACGGCAATAAATTAATAAATGGTAATCAAGACCAACGAAAAAGACTTTGGCCAACTACAAAAAAAAGGGGGGGGACGTAGCTACACTGACAGACTCCTGCTCCATGTCTGTCTCCAGACATGATTCAACATTAGTATTTTTAAATTATTTTCCAGAAATAAAAGGTTTTTATTTTTGAAGTTTAGACTCGACATCTGTTGCAGTGTGTGTAGTACGTACAACTTGTTTTGACTAAATTGTCTTCTTCAGGGGCACAAACGTCTTCCACTGTTTTGCCAGTGGAATAAGCCACTGGTTTTACCTTCTTCCAAGTGCTGCCTCCCCTGCCTTCTATGCAGACAGGGGGTGGAACCAGGAAGGCAAGGTGGAGCCTAGTGGTGTCTGGTGGGGCAGGAGAAGAACCTAGCTGAGCCTGCTGTCTCATGTGTAGTGTCTTATGGAAATGGGGGGGGGGGGAGAGCTACCGACATAACCCTCAAGCCATACAGAAAGTAGCCTGCCCCTTTGAGTCCATCATTCACCCTGAGATTCTATTCCTTTCTTTAGAGATCCTATGAAGGAAGCTGAATCCCAGGGAACTCAAATCAAACAGTGGAACATGCCATCCACATCTGAAGGCTTTAATTGTAAATGTAAAATGAGAATGCACAACACAGTTAAGAAAAACAAGATGATCCTCCCCCGGCCACAGCCCTCACTGGCCCTGCTTCACACCCTAAGTATGTTTGCACCTTGATTTAAGAAGTGTCCTTAAGCTCTGGTCATGCTTCCTGCTTGTCTGGATGGAGAACGGGGGGTGGGGTGGTGCGCATGTGTAGAAACTAACCTACCGTACAAAGGTAAAATTTATATTTGTTGCCTTGCCCACATTTTTCTCTGGCTCCACCCACTACAGGCAAGCGGCCCTCAGAAGATTGCCTAGAAAGGAAGGTGGCCCTTGGGCTGAAAAAAGGTTTTGCATTCCTGGTTTAAAGGCTCAGTGGTCCAATTCAGTCCTGTAATTAAAAGTACGCTTAATTGAAGAAGTGGACCAAAGCATGTTTTAAGGGAACTCTCTGGAGATATTTAGGTTTTTTTGTTTTATTTTTAGCAATTCAGTAGAAGGATATATGTGAGTTAAGATATGAAACAGAGGTGAAGGAATACTATGCTGTCAAAATAAATCTTTAAATAAAGCCACATTATCAATATCAGGAAAAACTTCCTGTTAGAGCCATACGACAATGGAACTAGAGAGGTACTGGACTCTCCGACACTGGAGGCATTCAAGTGGCAGCTGGACAGCCATCTGTCGGGAATGCTTTGATTTGGATTCCTGCATTGAGCAGGGGGTTGGACTTGATGGCCTTATAGGCCCCTTCCAACTCTACTATTCTATGATTCTATCTAAATGCATTTTGCTGGGTCAGAGTCTTTTTTGTCAGGCTACATTCTCTCTGCTCCTGTATTCTACATAACAAGATACAATTGAGACTCGCCATGGCTCTCAGAGAGGGGCAAGGGCCCCATCTAGGCCACGGCCTCCAGTTTCTGCCCTGGCCCTGCACTATGATTAGGCTTTAATTTAATCAAACATGGTGCCAAGGGAAGTTTTTAAATGTCTAATTGTAGCATGGAGAGCACTTTCATGTGACTGCAGTGAGGGAGAGAAGAATTATCCCTCCCTGTGCACTGTGATTCCCCACCCCATATATTCTCTCTCTCTCTCTCTCTCTCTCTCTCTCTCTCTCACACACACACACACACACACACACACAGAGAGAGAGAGAGAGAGAGAGAGAGAGAGCAGTTAGGCCTTTTTCTTTTTCTAAAAAAGGTTTCAATTGGTACCAATCTGAACTTTTAAAAATCTTATGTGCTGGTGGGGCAAGGATGGAAGACAGCTGGGATGGAAGGAGAGAGAGAGAAAGAGAGAGAGAGGGAGAGAGGGAGTAAATTAAATGTATGGTTGGGGGATTGTGAAGTTGAAATCAATGCCATAACGAGTCACATCCAGAACTATCCCGAAGGGGACATAGAACATATACTGAATCTTAACAATATAACAAGAGTTATTTCTTAATTTGCCCACATAGGAATGATTGGTAAAATCCAGGGTGAGTTAAGGCTGGTTATGGACCTTTAAGAGTCCCACTGTTAAAATGTCAAGTTGTCATAGCTCGAACAAACTACTCCTGCTCAGAAGCTTTTGTGCAAAAATCCTGTTAGAAGCCACTGTCCTATCAGTTATAGTTAACAGAGTGACATGTATAATTTTTCTCTCCCCCACCAGCCATTTTCAAAGGCTGAATGTCATTAACTGTGTGAGTTAATCTCATTGCCACCACAGAGCCAATGAGAACCTGCAGTGGTGCCCCACTGTCCAGTGTGCTGCCTGCATTATGTTTCCAACTGATTTTTGACATTTCAAATTGATTTTAACATTATACCTAATACCAAAATGGACCTTTGGTGCCCATTTTGTCCTCCCTGTGTCCAATTTCTGCCTGAGGCAGATGCCCTTAGTGCTCTATTCTAGTTACAATATTGCTAAGTATCATTGGAGGGTGGTCCACTAGGGCTACTTGGACACAGCCCTCCTAAAGAAAGTGTCAAGAATTTTTACCTCCTCCCCAAGTCTCAAAGCTACACACTATTTTTTATCCTACGCATATTTTATAATTGCTTGACTTACAAGTCTTGTGAAGGCATTTCTGTCAATCTCCTGTGCTCTGGCCAATCAGGTCTCTGCACCACTCAGCCAATTCTAATTCAAAATGACATCTATGGCAAAGAGGTCCCTCCGAGACCTGCTCACTTCTCAGCCTTACTAGGAAGACTCTCACTCCATCTGATCTTATGAGGCTTATCCAGCATAGCCAGTATAGTAAATTAGGGAGGAGACAAGACTGCTTTAAGAACAGTCCTTTGTGGTAGCCTTAGCCTATATCAGAATCATACATTCTCAGAGCATTCTCAGAGCTGTTTCTCTGAAGATCAGACGTCCTCATTGGTAACAGAGAAGCAACAGGTGGTGTTTTCTACTTTAAGGAGCTTTTTTTTTGTTTAGTATTTTTATGACCTTGAGATAGAGAGAGAGAGCGCAAGCAAATAAACAAACAACATTTCTATTACTTTTAACTTAAGCATTTTGCTTCCTTTTTGTGAATTGGGGAAATGGGACAGAGAAGTAGTGGATTGTTTGTGTATGTGTTGCAACAAACTCTATATTAACCATTTCTCTCCATTCACTCTTTAAAAGCTGGATGGGCCAGTTGATCTGAGCCACTTGCAATTCCAACGTATTTTCCAGAGTATTTCCAGAAAAGTTTTGTGGATCTGTTTCCTACAAGCCCCTCCTGTAGGTTAAATTCAGAATATTCTCAATAAAGAGGAATTGAGGAAAATGCTGGTGCTATTATTTCTTGCTTGCTTTTTTTGTGAGTTGTGTCAGTGATTTCTAAAAGGGAATATATTCTCCCTAATCTTCATAACAGAAGCTGATTGTGTTTAGTCTGGTGTTATGTACACTGCACATGAGCACAAATTATTGCTTCACTTTTTCAGGACTGATCCATGCATTGCAAATATATTCTGCTTTACTCTGATGTGTCCTGGCTCAGATGAAACTTTTTTTTGTCTATTAGTTGGAATCTTTTAATTTAGAAAAAAAGTGTTTTATAATGAAAAGTTAAATTGATTTTTGCGGTGAGGAAGCAAGCGTTCCTCACATTTTGAAAGTTTTTGAGTGTGTGTGTTTAGTTTTTTCACAATGGATGTGCAGGTGGAATTAATACACAAATTCAAAAACATTTGTCATGTGGTATGGCTTAATTTCTATATAAGACATGTGGAGTTGATCTTGTCTGAAAACAATACTTGGCCTTCTTACATGTAAGTTTTTACATTGTCCATGACTGTGCAGACAATTGATATATATTTTAGTGAGGAGAAAGTGGCACGCTACACATGTATAATGGCACACTTTTCTAATTAAGTGCTGTATAAGTCCTATTGGGATGAAAACAGCAAGGTTAAAAATTGCAGTCCTACGAAGTCAAAATGTTACAAGCTACCACTGCTTAGAATGTCACTTTGATTATGAATCCAGTGGGTAGCCTTGGACAAGCTCCTTCTCTAGTTGGTGGTTGAAATGTCTGCTGGTGGTAATGTGATATGTTGTTTCTGGAAATTTTGCAGACAGTGAAAGTACAAGGGAACGACATCTCCCACAAACTGCAGATCTCCAAAGTCAGGAAAAAGGATGAAGGGTTGTATGAGTGCAGGGTGGTCGACGCCAATTATGGAGAGCTCCAGGAATACAAAGCCCAGGCCTATCTCAAAGTCAATGCAAACAGCCACACTCGACGAATGCAGGCCTTTGAAGCTTCCCCAATGTGGCTACAGGATAAACCTCGTAAGAACATCTCAGCAGCCATCCCCAGTAGCATCCATAACTCTGCCAGTCAGCGTATGCGCCCCACCTCCAGTCCTCCAGCAGATGCCAAAATCCCCAAACAAAGCCCACAATCAGGTATGAGAAACTATTATGAGCACTTGAAGGATGTTATTGCTAATGCCTTTGCAACATGATTCAGAGAACAACAAAAACTGCTGTTACTAGAGAAAAAAGGATATTCTGTGCTTTCATACACCCAAAGCACAGCTAGGAAAACTCATCAGACAAAAATCCATAGTTTTGCTATGATTGGTCCTCCTGACCATATAAAACACAAGCTTCCCCCCACCCACATTCATAGACTTTGGCATGGTTTCATGCCCAAAATTGTCCTTATGTTTTAACCGGGATGACACAGCTTGTTATGCACCAAGTCATATGCATGCAGTCCATGAGCCATGGATGGCAGCCCACCGAGGGCTTGATAAATCTCTTGCTTTTGATGCCTTTCTGGGATTACAAAACTAGGACAGAGGGGAGAGGGTGTCAAGCACCAGGTAGCCACAATACATGGCTTAATCAGTCACAAATTCTGCAGGCATGATTCAGACAAATTGCAATACAGCATATCTCAAGGTCCTTATCAAACATTTTAATAAAGATAAGTACATATCAAGACCCCAAACAGGAGGGATTTTATTCAAAGGTGTTATGATATTATTTCCCTTTTTTAAAGAGAGAGAGAGAGAGAGAGAGAAGAGTAGCATGTTTCTGATTCAGTTTACTTGGTCTCTTTATAGAGCCAGCCTGTGCGTTGTCTTACTCACTAAAGTGAACACAACTCACTAGCTATGTGCTGTGTCCTGCCTGATACTTGCCTGCTTCCTTGTTTTTGAAGTCTCATGCAGGTAACAAAATAATGAGGTTTAGCAACTCCCTGGTGGGCCATAAAACTTGGAGGGAGAGCCGCATTTGGCTTAGTGGGCCACAAGTTGGGATGATTTGCTCTAGATACCCGTTTACCAAATGGCTATTTTATTTAGAGTTATAATGCTTCTAGAGGTGAAGAACGTCAAATGGAAAGGAAGGAAGGTCAACTTTCATTTGAAAGAAATGAAGGGAGAAAGAGAAAAAACCATGAAGACCTTTATATTTTGGAATGTGTCAGTCTTTTAAACATAAAAATGATTTCCCACATCTTTGGATGTAATCCCTCTGGTGTGGGCATTGGATCAGTGCAGATGCCCTGTCTCCTTACCTGCATGTAACCACTTGGTAAGCCAGTCTTGTGTCATTCTTCCAAATCATGAGGTGAATTTGACCACTTCCAAGTTTTGCCAGATTCCTGATGGGTGTGGAAGTGTGGTGGGTTGGGACAGCACAGTGGCTAAGAGAGTGAGCTATGAATCGTGATGTCTCTGGCATGAACTTGCTTAGGTAGGCCACACTTTCTCAGTCTCAGGCATCCATCTGTAAAATGGGGATAATAATACTGACCTATTTTTCAGGATTGCTATAAGTACAATATGATGATGATAACAGCAGGAACAGCAGTACTAGTCATACCAATGCCTGGTATGTAGGTGTATGGGAACTGAAATGTAGATTTTTACAGTGTTGAATGAACAGCCAAGATTCAAATAAGGTTTTTTTCCAAGTATAGCATTTGCAGTAATGAAGGTGTGGAAGGCATGAATATTCACAGCAGTACTTATGCTGGTGTGCTACCCTGTGGCAATATTAAGATGGAATTTGAGAGGAAACCTAGCAACAGGAGGGAAAATATAAGACTGCTATGGCTGGATGGAAACTTGTTTTTTCCAAAATTGATAAACATCTCAGCAACAATACATGTTCTGATAAGTCAAATGTGCAAGTTAAAGATTATTCTGGTTACTTTATAAAAGCAGATCTAATTCAATATGGTGTTGAGGACTAGGCATTACTTTAAAGACAAGTATGATTCTATTAGTGCTTTCAATGTGTTATTGATTCAGTGCTATACAGCAGATGCACCACTTTTATTTACACATATACTACATGCCCCCACCAGTAGCGAGGATTTTCAAGGATAGTGCCAGAGGCTTTAGTTTCTCTTTGATGAGAGCACACTGGATAATTATAGTATAACCATATATGTCCAAATAAACAGATTTGTATCTCACTGTCAGTGTGGATTCATAGCATGGTGACTCCTCTCTTAAGGATTAAATACTTGGATTTGCCAACATTTTGCTGCAACTCAGGAAAGGGTGTTAGATAGGGGTTATACAGTGAACGTCCTCCAAAATTCACTGTTGGGCAATACTTTTATTAGGACACTGTACAGAGCAGCATAGATGAGAAACAATAGATCCTTGCTTTAAGGAACTGACAATATAAATGTCAATAGTTACAGCAATAATAAAACAGAAGGAAGTGGAAAGAAAGGGAACATAGAGGCAAAAGGTAGCAGGCACCATCTTGAAACTCTATAATTCCTCTTGAGAAGTAGATAATCATAGTCAAGGTTTTTATTATCATCAGTATAATGGATCAGGTAGTGATTTTGCATGTCAGATTGACAAATGAAAAGGGGCTATTTTTCCCTTCTAGCATGTGGATTTCTCTCTCTCTTTTTTTAACTGGCTCAGCTGAAGCTGCTTTGTTTCAAAGTGATTCATTGTTGAGCACAAGCTTTCTCGACAGCACTGACTCTAGAGACGGAGAGGGTTGGTCTGCAAGGGTCTGACATATGGATGGTGACACATTGCAGTAGATCATTTAATCTTTTGGTTCATTCCCTAAGCATATGAAGTTGTGATGCTGTTCTCTGGAAGAGAAAAAAAGTTTCATGGAAAGAACTGAGTTTGGGCTTACTTGATACAGTATTAATGGGAATAACATCAGCTGGAGTGTTTGTGAGTGAAGGCAACAAACATGGTTCAAGCAGATCTCAAACTATCATCCTAGAGTAAAATTAATCATGGCTTGAGCTTTATCTGCCATTACTTGCCATTACTTGCCATCACATCTATCAAATACATTTTTTAAAAAATGACAGAACTGGTCAACAAAAGTCCTAAGTTCACTTTTCTGACTTTATTAATAATATCAGAAATAGCTAGTTACCCTGAATTTTGAATGAAATTAAAAAAGGAAGTACATGTGGAAGATCTTGTTCTGGTAAAAGATCCTTATGAACTTCAAGGGAAATACAAAGAACTGTATTCAGATTGGATCAGTTTTTCTGCCTGCATTTAGTAGACAAAAATCAGTTCCATTTTTGAAAACCCCATCCAAATGGAAAGAGTCAAAAAGTCCAGTGAAACCTCAGACAAGGCTCACTAAATGCAGAAAAAGGAAATGCAAACAAAATCTCCTTTAAAGGAAGCATTATTCTGTAGACTGAGTAGTAAGCTAGCCGAGTAGCACTCTAGAATTCAATAAACAAATTTTAGAAATTTGACTTTTGAAATCAGAAAACCACTTCAGCAGGTGTTGTTATGTTTCCCATTTTATGTTTTTATTTATTCAGTTTATATCCTGCCTTGCCTCCTAAAGGAGCCCAGGTTGGTGGCAAACTCAATGATGACAATTATGGTACTTTTTTAAAAAAATAGTTAAAAACCCTCTCTCTCAGTCAGTGATCCCAGAGCTGGCAGGAACAGTGTCCTGGGGCAAACACTTTAGCTTTACCCTCTCTGTTGCCATTTTTCTGTTGCTTTCCAACTCGTGGAAGGTGATTGTTTGAAGCGGGGGCCCTTTGTATCAATGGAGGCTCTCAGCAAGTTTTGGAACCCTGAAACAGCACTGGAGGGGGGAGGAGCTGATGACCTCCTCCGAGCTGCTCCCCTTCATGTGTCCACTTTCTCCTTTGGGCAACAAGGGCATCTGTGACATGCATATTAAAGAGAGTTCAACAGTAAGCAAAAAAAGGGGGTTTCTCCCCCATCTTATAAATATTCACCCAGAGCTTTTTTGCAGTTTTCTAGATTAAACCTTGTGCCTTCAGAACATTTTTTTCTTTACCTGATACCAACGTTTAGATTCCCCCACCCCCATCCCCACCCCTTTGCTTTCTACTTACGTTTCTGTGCAGCTGCCGTTATTTTTTGTGGGGCTTGTACAGGAGAACTGTTCAGCTGTGCACTAATTGAGTTCTGGGCCTTGTATACTATTATATAAAAAGGAAGAATATACAGAACAGAATCATAGATTTTTATATATAGTTCTCTATGTGTAAACTATGAACTGCTTGTTTTGTTCTTGGGGGAGGATAAAATGCAGGACTTCCCTGAACATTTTTTAACTCAAGGTGTTTTTAAAAACATCATTCATAAACAGGGTACTTTTTGACACAGTGGAATATATTCATGAAAAACTGAGTAGTTTTGGCTCAGGCTTTATAAAATATAGTGTTGGCTTTTGAAGGAAATAATACATCACAAAAATGCATATGGATCGTGCATTCTAAAACCTAATCCAAATGTGCAAGCCATTTGGAGTCACTATCTCTTTCATTTCATTTGGTTGGATTGCAGCTTCTCACTGAAAAGAACATTTTTACAGGCAAAGTCATCCTGCACTCTCTCCAGTATCTGGTAGTTAGGAAGACTTCTGCAGCAAGTGAAGGTTCCACTTATCATAGCTATTACCCTCTGATAGACCTCTCCTCTGTTTTGTCCTGTGAATGCTGTTGGCTCCAGGTTTTAGAAAGCTCTTCAGCAAGACACCCTCCATGGGCTCTCCTTCCTCAGAGAGTCTACCTCCTCACTACAGCAGGTCCAGGGGGCTCTTGAGGAAGAGAAAGGAGCTTTTGTTTTTTATTATTGAAAGGGCAGACAGAGAAGATTGCAGTGGTTTAGGTGAGAGATGACCAGGGCATGGACCAGTGTTTTTGCTGAGGAGCCAGGAAAGACCATATTTTTGCAATGTTGTAAATGGAGACAAAACACAACTTGGCTATGGAATGAATACAGGGAACAAAGAAAAGAGAGGAGTTAATGTCAAAGCAAAGGCTATGTGTCTGTTCAACAGGTTGGATGGTAACACTGACAATGGATTATTCATTCATTTATTTATTAAAATCACCTTCTACACATATGTCTTAAGGTGATGTACAATCAAATCTAAAAGGTTAAAAACAAAGGTGTTTTTTAAAGTAGCCCCCCTTGTCTGAGACCTGTTCATTCAGATGAGAAGACTTTTTAGAACAAAAATATATTCACTTGTTTTTAGAAAGTGCAGATAGTGAATGCCTTTCCTACCCAAAGAACGTGTATGAGAAGAGGACTCTTGGGAGGAAAGATGAGAAGTTCGGCCTTGCACAAACTGAGTTCAAGATGATGATGATGCCTCTAAGCAGAAATATCAGAGAGGCAGTTGGGGATGTGGTGCGGAAGTGAGGGAGGCACTTCGTGTGTGTGAGTGAGAGAGAATGATAATTGGGGTTTTAACAATTTATCCCTAGTTTTGTCTGCAAAATATTGGAGGACATGTCAGATATTAATGGATCTTCAAACACAGAAACCTTTTGGGGAGAGAGTGAGCGAGAGAGCGCGCACACTAGGTGTCATTTTCACACAGGTGGTGATGAAAACCATGGGATTTGATGAGATGACGCAGGGATGGTGTGTAGAGAGAGAGAGAAGAGCAGAGGGCTCAGAACAGATTCCTAAGGGACCTCAACAGAGAAGGAAAGCAGGGGAAGAGCTTCCACCTATGAAAACACTGAAAGAATTATTAGACAGGCAGGGTTATGTGACAGAATCCTGGAGACATCAGGCATAAAGGGTATCAAGGAGGAGAGAGTGTATCAAAGGTGTCAAAAAAGGACAGAAGAGTGAGGATTGAACAGAGGCCTTCTGGTGTTGCAGTGAGGCAGCTACCAGCAATTTTTGTGAGGAATACAGGGGGTAGAAATCAATGAGAAAAGCTGATGGAAAGGAAGCTGAATCAACAAGAGTAAGTAGTATGCTGCAGACGTTTGGAGGTGAAGGGCAGAAGGGAAATGGGGCGCAAGTTGGAGAGGGAAGCTGAGGAGACTGTGAACTGATAGGGGAGAAAGTCATTCGGGGAACAGCCATAGCTCAGTGTAGAGCATCTGCCTTGCACACAGAAGGTTCCCAATTCAATCTCCAGCATCTCCAGATCAGGTCAGGAGAGACTCTTGCCTGAAACCATGGAGACCCATTGACAGTCAATGTAGATAATAGTAAGCTAGATGGACCAGTGGTCTGACTCAGTATAAGGCAGCTTCCAATGTTCCTGTCCATCTCTCTTGTCCTCTGGAGGTATTTGGCTGTATGAGGACATGAGTGAAGATATGAAATGGAGGTAGTGAGCCAAGGCTGCGGGGGGGGGGGAGAGAAACGTGCCAAAGGCCAATAACAGGGACAAGCAGGTGGTGGTGACTGGAGAGTCTACAGAGTAGACAAAAGCAACAGAGGAGAGACACAAGGCAGAACACAGTGTCTGTGGCTTGTGTTCAGTGCCGAAGCATATGTAAAAAAGTGGAAATGTACTGCCCTCCAGTCGATTCCGACTTATGGTGACCCTATGAATAGGGTTTTCGTGAGGCTGAAAGGCAGTGACTGGCCCAGTGAGCTTCATGGCTATGTGGGGATTCAAACCCTGGTCTCCCAGGTCGTAGTCTAACACCTTAACCACTACGCCACACTATATACAGTAATATATATAGTGATATATATATATATATATATATATATATATACAGTAAGATAATGATCAGACAGAGGACATTCCAAAGCAGAGGTCAGACAAGGAGCAGTTTTTGGTGAAGACAAAATCAAGAGAATCCCCAAGTGTGTGGGAGTGTCAGTCTAAGGGTGAAGATTAAGGAACAGCAAACAGGACACGGTTGAGTCAGAACAGATTATTACCATGAATGTTGAAATCACTAAAAAAAGAATTCTACCCAGTCATCAAGTCTGAGATGAAGACTGAGAGGTAGCCAGAAGGGTGATATAGAACAGCAATGGAGAGATTAAGAGGATAGTAGAAACTTGCAGAACGAACTTCACAGGTTGGGAAGCAGTTGGAACTAGTAGGAAAGGGACTAGATAGTTGGTTTGGTGTAGCATGGCCATTCTCATGTTATGATGTTCTTCCATGCAATTCTGTATGCCTATGATGTTGCATTGGCACTGAAGAGATTTTTGTGTGCTGCTGGTGCAAATGTTTCAGACTACGGAGCAAACCAACACATGACAACTATGTCTCACCATTACGATAGACGTTTAAATTAGAATATACCCTTAGATGAGGGCAGTGCTGCATTCCTCCCCCCAGCCCTAGCCCACATTCCCAGAATATGGTATATTGCACTCACATCCAGAAGGAAGAAGCAATTAGGGGTAATTAGGCCCATGATTTTATTTAAATACTTAAACAAGGAGATCTACAGTACTCTTTGTGAAAATTATTATGACTGAGTCAGGTCAGGAGTGACTGGCGACCTTCCCCCTTGGATTCAGACATGTAAGCCTATGATCCCCCTCCCGGCTGCATGATGACCCCATTTTTAGATGTAGAGAGAGGTCCTCCCAACTCACTAACCTTCCAAACCCCTCAGCTTTAGGTGTGCAAGCCAGTTAAACCTCAAAAAGGGTGTCCTTTCTCTGACCCTTGGGCTCCTGAGCCTTAAGGGGCCATTCTTAGGAATCCCCTGTCACCACAAAAGTGCTTCAGGGTACTCCCCAGTGACTCTTATTTCTGCCCTGCCTATAGTCATGAACAACCCTTTTTGAGAACACAACCCTGCCCAATCATTTCTTTCTGGTGCAGTGCAGAATAGTTGGAGTGTGTGTGTGTAATACACCAATCTGGAAGGTGGGTAAAACGCTTCCATTTGGCCCCAAAGTGAACAATATTACCTATACTGCCACTTATCGGGCAGGAGGGTGGGCACCATGATGCAGGTTGTGAGGAATCCTGGGTTCGGGGTGAGGCAACCTAAATAGTCACACTTGTCCCAGCTAATGCCAATATGATGCTGCATGCATCCCTTGTTGCTCCATGCCCTGCTTTGTGCCCAGAGTGAACACAAAGCTGCACTCACCCCACTCTTTAATGGCTGGTTAAGGAGAACACAAGTTTGCTTCATCTTCACCTCATGCCTAGAAAGTGTTGAAGTGTTGCTTCGTAGCTGGTTTGAACTGAAATAACCACCCAGATTCCAGTGGAACTCAGTAAAATCCCTCCTCTGGAAGTGATTTCACTGTATTAAAAGGCTACCACACTGGGCTCCTTCTGGAAGGAAGGGCAGGATATAAACATCCTCATCACCGCCAACAACATCATCATCATCATCATCATTATCATCATCAACAACATGTGCTTACCTTGTGCAGCTCCAGTTCTTTTGAGAGAGATTATGACAAAATCTGGCTCTTTTGTTTCAAACATTCTCCAGATTTCCTTGACCAGTGACTTGCCATCTCACTGAGCTCAATAAAAGTTAGTCACTAAATAGGGGTGAGGAACTGAGCCCAGGTCCTAGGAATTAAGTCAACAAGGCTGTTTCCTAAAATCTACAGCCACCTGCCCCAAATCTGATGCCATATGTAACTGTAGGTGTGGGGCGAGTATGGGTGTGGCTGCAAAGGAACAATCAGGAACTTACAGGGAGCTTCTTTGCAAGTGCAGCTCCATATCAGGAACTTCTTAATAAAGTTGCAGGGCATTAGAAGCAGTTTGACTTCAAAGCACTTCCTCCAGCACTTTGAATGCAATCTGCTGTCTCTAAAGAGAATAAAAAATTGAGCATTTTCCCCTCTGCAGAAGAAGTGGCTTGGATTAAAAGTGCTGCAGAGACTTCAAAGGGGCTCCCTAGATCAACCAATTACCTGTTGGACACTTACATCAAACCTCTCTGAAGGTGCTTCCCCAGTGCCAATTGGTGCTGAAATTGCATTTTCAAAGAAGATTGCTGTAACCACCACCAGTTAATTGGCAGTTACAATGATCTCCTTTGAACTTTGACAGGTGTCAATCATCTGGTGTCAAAGTTGGCCGGCAGAGGTGGTGGAGGATTTAGGAGTCTGGCCTGCTGGCTGGATCCAGTTCCTCATCCCTGCACTAAAGCATAACTGAACTTGTCTGGATCAAAGCCAAAATTAGTATTTAACAGTACTGATAGCTCATGTACAGGCTGTTGCAGATAATTCTGGGGCATGTTTTAAGGTTTCTGCACAGTTCATATGAACTGAGTGTGCCCACTTAAAGAACATTGTCCAACAGTCAGCCATGGCTATCTCTTGGGGAGGCTTCGTATTATTGAACTTCTCATTGAAAAACTTCTTATATGTTTCCCCAAACCAAGGCTTTTCTGGCATTTGACAGTACTTGATAGTTGCCATGTAATGGTATCTTTCATCTGACAGATAAAGTGCATTGGTAATTAGCATCTGACAGCATTTCACAGTTGGCAGCTTAGGCAGTTTCAAAGCTGAAACCTGCCAAAATCAAAACCATCAAAGGATAAAAACAATAACAACAGCAATAATAATAATAGCAAGACTTTTAAAGTAAATTTTGAATTTTGTGGGCAAACATTTCAAATTTAAAACATAACTTTATTTCTGTTCAGGTTTTGCTTGGAGAAACAGGGAAATCCAGCAAATTTGCAAATCTTCCCTTGTGTTCATCATCATCACCACCACCATGCAAATACATTATGACAAGGGGAAAATCACAAAGAGAATCGTGTATGGCATTTGAAATTTCATGATTTTTGAAACTGCAGCTCTTAAAAGCACCCTCATCTGCTGCAGAATGTGGAGAGTAGCTTTGTGGTGCTCTGGATAGAAAAGGGGAATGTCAGCATATAAATGTGTGGCCGCACATTTCACCAGTGCTGGAAGGGGCATGGCTTCTGAGGCTAAACCAGCCTGTGCCATTCTAAGCCAGGACTCTTTGCAGGTCTGCAGAAGCCACTCACCCTTTTGGCTACAGTATGAGACTAGATCAGTGGTGGGGAAACTCAGGCCAGGAGGTGAACATGGCCCTCCAGTCCTTTCTATTTGGCCCTTGGGATTCTCCCAACCATGACCCCTTACTCGGGCAAATTGCTCCTGTTCCTCATCTTCCTTGAGTGTTTTGCCTGGCTGGAATATGTCATAAAGCTGTGACCATGCCTCTGGCTTGCCTGGATAGAATATGGGGGAAAGTGGTATGGGTGGGAAGCTATGTAGAAAGCTCAGACTTTTGTTTGGTTGTAATGTAGCCTACGATAAAAAGTTAAGTGTCACATCCATTGTCTCCCTCACTTTTGTCTCTAATCCCACTGACTTATTGCTTCTTTTTCCACCCACCACTTGCATGCAACCTCTGGAAGTCTGCACATGGGGGAACACATTCTGCATCCCTAGACTAGATGAGCCAATTAGGAATTTCATTTTATTTTATTTTTGCCTGTCAAACAGATTGATTCAATTTGCCTAGCACACACTGGGTTTCTTTGGGTTTTTCTTTCTTCATATTATTTGTGATATGAGGGGAGATGCCATCTTTGGGTAAAAATTAGTGCTTGAGGGCATTTGCAATTATGAGTGAGTTGGTCCCAGTTTGCATGGCTTTCTAGGAAGAATAGGACTAGGTAGAAATCTGGTGAGCATCTGGAGGCACCTTGAAGGTGTTTTGGGAATCGGAATTCCTGAGAGTTGCCACTTTAGGCTGTGGGCAGGGC
This sequence comes from Rhineura floridana, assembly GCF_030035675.1. Taxonomy (NCBI): domain Eukaryota; kingdom Metazoa; phylum Chordata; class Lepidosauria; order Squamata; family Rhineuridae; genus Rhineura; species Rhineura floridana. The sequence continues at coordinate 64,373,693 of NC_084490.1, forward strand.
TGGCTCCAGGCATGTCGGGGACCTTGGGCTCCAGCCTGCCCTGGGCCCTGACACACGCTGCTGTGGATCGCACCACCTGCCCATTCCCTAGCTCTGCCTATCTTTCTGTCCTGTGTTTTGCAGCTGCATGCGCAGCGCTGACCTTAACCAAGATGGCGGCCGAGGTTTCCCTAGGGGGCTGAAGCCTCCACCGCCATTTTGGTTGATGACATTCATACGTGCTATGTTGGCCTGCCATCAACCAAGATGGCGGCGGATGCTTCAGCCTCTTAGGGAAACCTTGGCCGCTAACCTGGTTAAGGGTAGTGATATACATGCAGCCACAAAACACAGGAAAGGTGGGCGGAGCAAGGGAATGGGTGGGCAATGCTATCTTGCACAGCAATTTTGCCACAGATCACAGAAGGGGAGCACTACTCCCCCACCCTAAAGAGGGCCCCCTCTGGGCCATGGGGCCCTCAGCCAGGGCCCAAACTTGCCGCCCTTTAAAGCCAGCCCTGGCTGTGGGACCCATGGGGGAGGGTGCAGAACCCCTCTGGGGCCAACTTGTTTCATCTACCTGGAATTGTGGGGCCTGAGTGGGGATGTTGCAGGAAAGCCTCCCTCAACACCTGAAGGAGCAAGTTGTAGTCACCCATTGCAGCAAGGTGAGTCACTAGGTGGCTCCTGAGTTTAATAAAATCCCACATCTGTTAGAACTGAAAATCTTGCTGTAATCAAGTTAATAAAAATGTGGCCAATTAGTTACACAATGTTCTGGTGTCTTGTCTCATTATTCTAGTGTGTACTCACAATATTTAAGATAAATTAAATTCAGAAAAGTGTATTATCTCAGCATATAAGTTAAACAGTTTTTAAGCAACATCCAGCCAATGACTCCTTTTTTATATTTAAGATCAGATTTTTGAAAAGCTGAAACTCTTTTTCATATGGTGTCCATCTACTTTTTTTAAAATATATTAACTTGGCTATGATTATAGTTAAAAATATTCATCCCAGCTCTTGAGGAATTTAACAAGTCTCATGCAATTTAACGTCTTAACATAAGTCCCCTATGTTAAGACAAAAAGCATTTGGTTTTCAGTCATTACACTTGTTCTCAGCTGCCAAGAACCTCAAATCAACAGATCAGGGAAGCACGGTTATGTGGCCCCATATTATGTTCTTCAGATGCCAAGTGGTAATACATAGGATGCTGCCACAAGGATACAGATACACTGTGCTAATGATCACTGGGAATGTTGAGTTGCTGGTTTTGAGGCCAGATCAGATGCAATCTGAGAACTGGTTGACACATAATGCTATCATCCATAGGATCACCTGAGCTGCATGTAGGGCTATTGGAGATGGTGACTTGCAGCCACAACAATTTTTAATAGTGGCAGCATTTCACCACCAAGGTGGAAATTGTGGTGGCTGCATTTAGAACACTCATGTGTTGGTGCTAGACTCAGTTCTCATGGCAACGAAAACTTTACGCATAATCATGTACAGTGGGAGACAGGGCTATGCTTTTAGTTCCACCCCTGACATCGGATCTTCTTCCTAATTGCATACAAATGCCTGTACAGAAAGTCTGATGTGTCAGCTCTTGCTCACGTGCAGGGGCTCCACACAATTGGGACACCTGATTGTATGGGTCTCTTGATCAAGCAGAGGCCCTACAAATGAGCAGCAGCTTCCTTACTTGGCTTCTGACAGACAACTGCACAAAACATGTGATTGTTAAAGGAAGAAGACCTAATGTTGGGATGTGGCTACAAACTGTACACAATTGTGCCTTATATTTGTGTAACACATAAATACAACTTATATAAGGACATAGTTTGGCACCTGTGATTATATTGCGACCATGGTTTGTCATGAGAACAGAAGAAGAGCCTGCTGGCCCATCTAGTCCAGCATGCTGTTCTCATAGTGCCCAACCAGATGCTCATTGTGGAAAGCCCGCAAGCAGGACCTCAGCGCAAGAGCACTCTCCCCTCCTGCCGTTTCCAGCAACTGGTATTTGTTTATTTATTGCATTTGTATACCGCCCCATAGCCAAAGCTCTCTGGGCGGCTTACAACAATCAAAAACATTAAAAACAAATATACACATTTAAAAACACATTTTTAAAAAGCAATTTAGAAGCATACTGCCTCCAACTGTGGAGGCAGAACATATCCATCAGGGCTAGGAGCCAATAATAACCTTATCCTCCATGAATTTGTCCAATTCTCTTTTAAAGCCATCTAAGCAGGTGGCCATCACTGCCTCCTGTGGGAGTGAATTTCACTTTTTTCCCCCTGTCCTGAATCTTCCAACATTCACCTTCATTGGATGTCCACAAATTCTAGTGTTATGAGAGAGGGAGAAAAACTTTTCTCTATCATCTTTCTACATGCCGTGCATAATTTTATACACTTCTGCCATGTCACCTCTTACTCACCTTTTCTCTAAACTAAAAAGCCCTCAGTGCTGCAACCTTTCCTCCTAGGGGAGTTGCTCTATCCTATTGATCATTTTGGTTGCCCTTTTCTGTACTTTCTTCTGATTTTTTTCTGAAAGCTCCCAGGTAGATGGTGTTCCACAGTTTTGGCACCACCACAGAAAAAAACTGAGGTTCAAGTACCCTCTGAGATGACTCTCGTGAATGGCAAACCTTGAACAAGGCCTTCTGAGATTACCTTAGCAAACAGAGAAGCTGACATGGGAGAAGATAATCCTTAACAGCGCAGTTCTATATGTGAGGTCAATGAGATTTACTCCCAGATAAGTGAATACAGGATTGCATGCTAACGGATTTCAGTGTTTAAGATTTCTAAAGGTGGTAACCAGCACATGAAATTTCAGTGTAAGTTAGCCAAAATAAATGTACAGCCTTGTATTGACAAAGGGTAGCTACATTTTACACTGATGTTGCTTCCAAACTGTCTTCTGGGATTTGTCCTCAGAACTTGTTTTCAATGGCAGGACTCTGTCCAGCAGCAATAGCTAAAAATGATAATGCAATATCAGGGCCTTTGGAGATTGCACCACATTGCTCAGTAATCACATTTTGCCCATCCATATCTGCACTAAGAGGTAGATGACTCCAGGATGGAGTTCAATACTTACAAGAAGGATTGGATTTGAATACGTTCCAATTTAGAAATTAACTCTTCAGCAGAAATGCAAGTACTTACATAGTCAGATTTTTGGAACATTTTACTACCCCTAGGCAAACTGGGGTAGCAAAATGCCCAACAAAGGGGTGGGGGTTCAGAAGAAGCAAACTTAATTCTGCTTCCCTGGATCCATTTTTGTTTGAAAAACCCCACAGTACATGTATTGATGCTGCAATGAAAAGTGCACCCAGGTGAGAATTCAGCCCCATTGCGGGCAAGGAAACACTCACAAGGGGTAAGAATGTATCTAGATGCAGATGCAAGAAACCCCTGGGCATAAATGTGTAGACAGGGCTTCAATGTGTGCACAAACCTAGGTTACAGTTGATGTTCTTATGAAAAAGAAAATGTCTCTAGTTTTCAGTGATGTTTCATGAAAAGAAAAATGGTCACATCTAATTGTTGAAATGCTGTTCCTCTCAGTGCCCCTTTCCTTCTTCTTTTTTCACCCTCACGGTTCTTGGCTTCATTTTCATACACTGCCCTTGCATCCTTTTGCAGTGGTATCACAATGCTATATACCTGATGTCATGGATACTGTAAAGGCAACCCCATCTCAATCTAGTGAAGTATGATTGACTGCAAGATGTTATTTGGGTTATTTACTTCTGGGTACTTCCACCACCACTTTTCCTTTTAACTTACTCAAGTTCAGGGAGAAGAGGCTTAGACTTGCAGTGTTCTGAAAGGGGAGGGGAATATCCTTTGCAACTCCCACTGTGTGCAAGCAGAGTCCAATCTGCAATTCCTGTACCTCTCCTTGAAAACTTAGAGCATAGGTGTGCTACTGAGACTCATCACTTATGCAGAGGGGAATTTATAATTAGCAGTTGCCAACAACAGCCCAGCAAGGTGGGACAAAAAGTGTGAATGAGACCAATATCTTCATTTGTCCTGTCAAATGGGATGGGGAATCCCCTGTGGATATGAGGGAGATGGTTTTGATGTGACTTGCTCCATCCTTCCTACTTCATGGCATAGAACATTTGTAGGTACAGAACAGAGAGATTTTCTTAGAGAGGCAGAAAGAAGGGTGGGCTTTGCTTTTTGCTACAGATGCTCATAAAACACACACACGGGTTGCTACAATGAACTGGATCCAACAATTGTGTCACCAAATTAAGCTGCAGAATGCCAGGCAAAGAAAGAAGAGGGGAATGGCGCTGAGGAGAAGCAGCAACCAAGGGGAAAAAAGAGTGCCTAACAGCAGTGTTAAAAAAAAATAAAAATCTAAAGTACTGTTGACAGTTGATACAGTGCTTTGAGATTTCATGCTGGTCGAGCTTTTATTCAGTATCAGAAAAGGTAGCAATCAGGAGTGTGGGTGGAGAGGAGTGGATGTAATTAAGTTATGTTTTGAAACCTTACTCACATTTCTGCAAGTAATGTGAACGTCTCATAACCGTCAAGACTGTGTGTTGTTATTGTACTTTTTCTACTTTAATTATAATACAGTGAATATTATTTTCTCAGGCAGGGAATGAAAAGATTTAAAATCCCTCCACAATAATGCTGGTCAGATGTAGAGAAATTTCCAGCACAGACACACTGTGCACTGCCCTCCCAAAATGACTGACTCCTACATGTGCTAATAGCAACTCTCTTCAGGCATTGGAGATATTTTTGAGGGCAGAGAACTTCCTTTGTTTACCTCACATTCCTCAGCCTCATTTGGTGAGACCGCTTTAATTTAATGTAGGAATGCATGCAATTTTTTAAATGACCATCCATGGCAAGCATAGCATGGAGATGTCATTGAGAAACATGGTGGGATCATCCTGGTCAAAAGAATTTAAGGGCAGTGTGAGAAAATGAGATCAAGGAACCATGAAGGTGAAGAGGAAAAGGGGCACTGAGAGGAATCACACTGAAACAATGTTTTCAATGAGCTCTGGGGGCAGGATCACAGAAAGATGTGCCCTGCTTCTGTGTACAAATTATAGCCCTGTGCACGCATTATCCATGCATACAAGATCTGTATGGATATAAGGAAGTGAGGCTGCACCAGTGATGGGAGGTCTGACCCCTGATGTTGCACACCATGCTAGCTGAACCCCCTCTCATGTGTAGCCCAGAAATCTGCAAAGGAACACCTACTTGCATTCAGCTGCCTGAAGGCGTGTAGGTCCTCCATGCAATTGGACATGGAAAGGAATACATGGACGTTGCGGTATGCTCAGTCATGTAATCATCATGTTATGTCACAGCTACCATAAAAATAAATTATATGGGTTTCTACAGCCAATCAGATCACATGGTAGTGGGAACAGAAGAGACCAAAGAAGACTGATAACCACTCCCTTTGGGGAAAAAAGATATTCCCACCTCAAATAGTAGAGATATTGTATTTGGCTACAATTCTATTGCAGGTAACAGTATATGTATGCATGTATCCACCTCTACAAAGACAAGGCAGCTTGAACTCCTCAGCTAGCCCATGGAGTAGGTAGTCTGGGAAGAGTGAGTTGGCTCCAGCCTATGTCTCTCTGCAGCTGCAGCAATGGTCAGACGAGAAGGGGAAGTGCTCATGATGAATTAGGCTAGGGGAAGATTAGCAGCCACCCTCAACTGGCAGAACTTCCCCACTCCTCAGTTTTCTCTCTCTTTGCAATTATATGATGCTCAATGCCTCATGTGCATTATGTCAAAAATCTTTATGATGTCACTATTTTTTCCTGCATGCCCTAGATTACATATTCGGGGGCTGAGGCTGATGAAGAGTGCCTTGCTGATTTATTTCAATTTTATCTCACTCCTCCTTGAAGGAGCTCAGGATAGGGTACATAGGCCTTCACACTTTATCCTCACAACCACCATGTGAGGAAGGCTGGGCTGACAGAGAGGGATTGAATGGCTCATGGTGACCTCATAACTCAACAGAGATTTTAATCCAGGTCTCCTAATCAAAGTCTGACAATGCTATGCACTATGCTACAAAAATGAAAGAAAAAAGTCTTCTATAATACAAAACATAATCCACACTCCTTCAGAAACATTTTCCAAACCTAGCAGTTACTGAAATCAAATGCATTATTCAGAAGAGGAGACCAACTTTCTTAAAAAGAAATAAATCTCATTTGTTTTTCCTTTTACATACAATCCATTCATTTGTGAACAGAGTGATTAGTTGTCTAACATAAATAAACTGATGGACAGGAAGCACATTTCCAATATGTTAAGTGAATCCTTTTAGCTACTACAGCTGCCTTAGATATAAATCATAACTGAGCTACTGAAAAAAGAACCCAGTGCTGGCTCAACATTCCAAGCAGGAGAAAGGGCTATTGCCCTGAGTTGTACTTATTTAAACATGCATAGGATCAGATTGAACATGTCATGTTTCAACCACATACTCCTGACAACCACAGTGTCAACAATGAAAAGAAGCCAAGACCAAGAGCCCTTCATCAAACTATCCACAGAGGCACCCAACATGTCCTATGAAGGACTTTTAGATGAATCAACGCAAAGGCCAGCAAGTATTTCTAGAAAATATTCATACCTAGTTTTAACAGTAATTTTGGAAACAGACCCAAATAATCAATTGATCTTTAAAATGCAATCTGTCTTTGGCATTAACCTTAGTCCTCTATAACTTTCTGAAATAATCTAAACCCAACATTTGTATCAAAATATTTAAACTCTGACACTTATTTTATGCAAGCTGCTTTACTGCATAGAAGAACTATGTTTGTTTTGCATGAATCTACATGCATTATTTTCAACTAGATTTTAGAGGGTCAACAGTATGCATTAACTTTATTGCGTGGCCCTTGCCAACTTTTGTTTCCACCCCGTGTCTCCAAATAATGTTTAGTTAAAACAGAGATGTGACGTGGCATCATCTTGCACAGTATCATCCCCTGACCCTCCAGTTTGATTTTATTAGCTCCTGTTTGTAGGGTGTGGGGAAACACTGTGATGTAGACCATGTGTTCTATTTTACAAAAGACATTTGAAGGTCTGTCAGAGAAGGGTCCTCTATTTGGAGGAGTCTTTTGCTTAAAGGACTGTTCAGTTCAAGTCCAGTTTAAAGACAGAAAACTGGAAGAAGGAGAAGCAGGAGCCATGAAGTTGCCCATCAACAGACTGAGCAAGCACACAGATCACCAGTTGACACAATATATTTTATTTATTTATTTATTTATTATTTGATTTGTATCCCGCCCTTCCTCCTGGCAGGAGCCCCTATAAATATAAAAGTATTTATATACCATCTTCTCACAAAACATCAGGGTGGCATACAGCAACATAAAAGCATTTAAAAATAGTATGAAACAATCATTAAAATGACTGGCTATTCAAAAACATTTTAAATAATCTTTCAATATGCTGTATTTCTTTTTACAATACAGTCGTTATGCATTCACGAATAGGCAAAAAACCCTTGCGGTTTAAGAAAGTGCATAGAGTCAACAGAGATTTCTATCAAACTTTAATTGGTCAGCTATAGTGAATGTTCTAGGTGAGCAAGACACCTGACTTCCTCTCTGAGATATTGTACTGCCCTACAAATTTCTAAAAATGCAACACAATGTGGGTTGGTCTTTCACAGTCCAATCCATTTCCTATGTAGTTTGGAACAATTTGGTAACATGTGGTAACAATTAGGAGGAAGTGGGAGGAATAGAGGGAGGAGGAGAAATAGGGGGAGGGGTGGGTGGGCAATGAGCAGAGGGAAAGTCCCTTTCCTTTCCAAAAGGAAAACATTGTAAACAGTATCTTTGATATCTTTGATATTCTTTGATATCTTTTCGGCGCCAGGTAAAGACCTACCTCTTTGCCCAGGCATTTTAGTTTTAGTTTTAGTTTTCAGTTTCAGTTTTAGTTTTGTTTTTTAATTTTAACGTTATAGTTAATTAGTGTAATGTTCTATTTTGTCTTAATCTGTTTTTAATGTGTTTTTATATTTACATGTTTTATCCACATTCGCTGGTTCTAAATGTGGTTTTATCATATTGTTCACCGCCCTGAGAGCCTGTTGCTATAGGGCGGTTTAAAAGTGTAATAAAATAAAAAATAAAATAAAAATTTGGGGTTCCCCCCCAACTTTTTATTCTGCAGCAGACACATGTAGTCTCCCACCCAAATTTAAACCAAAGCTGTTCCTGGCCATATCCACACCAGACATTTATTCCACTTTAAACAGTCATGGCTTCCTCCAAACAATCCTAGGAAGTGTAGTTTATGAAGGGTACTGAGAGTTGCTATTCTCCTCACAGAGCTACAATCGCCAGAATTTCCTGGGAAGAGAGACTGCCTGTTAAACCACTCTGGCCAATGGAATAGGAGTCTCCTAACAACTCTCAACAACCTTCACAATCTACATTTCCCAGGATTCTTTGGAGAAAGCTATGGCTGTTTAAAGTGGAATAAATGTCTGGTGTGCTTGTGGCCCTCTGATTAGCCAAGCCACATAGCAGTTACTCTGGCTTTTAGAACACTGACAGTTGGTTCTTACTGAGCATGCCTGCAGTATCATAGTCTCCAATTTTAATTTTCTCAAATTAAGTAAAAATCAGCCTTGCATTTTTTAAACTTTTAAACTGCAGAAGATGAGGATCAGAGTATGAGGCAAGGTCAGTAATAGGATTACATTTACTCTGTTATCATGGCTGATTTTTAATTCATTTCAACAAATTATGAGACCACTAACAAAACAAGTCCAGAAGGGCTCTGGATTATTTTACTCTTCTTTGAAATCTGAATTCTCTCTGAGTGTTTTGTGTGTCACCATGAAAACTTAGATGGTTGTTAAGCATGCATTTCTGAATTCAGGACTATAAGTGTGGTAAGTTTTCATTTTGAAATGAGCTTATGGGAAGCAGCAGAATGCCATGGGGGTATTTTCAGTTTAACATGCTGATTCATGCTGGCTATAGTATACAGACACTCTCATGGCTGTATAATTTACATCCAGACATATTAATTAGCATATTTGTGTCCTCTGTTTTGGTGATGCATTTTATTTATTTATTTAGGTATGTGTAAGTAGCTATTCTAGTGTGATGATATCATCCTGTTGAGACACAACAGGCACTAGCTATCTGCACTTTTTGGAAACAGCTGAAGACACTGTTCTGTCAAGCTTTCCTAGTTGGAGAATAGGTCCCTGCCATAGGTGTCCATTTTGTATTGGTTTTAAACACGTCTTGTTTGTTCCATACTCTTTACAGATATTTGAATTGTTGGTGATGATTAATAGGGCAGGAAAACAGATACTGACATGTGAGGGGTCACTGATAGGTAAGGAGAATGGAATGCGATTGAAGTCATGAGAAGAGAAAGGTATATTATTCAGAGTAGTTTTGCCCTCTGAACCCTGGACCATTTTGCTGACACTGATTGAGGGATTATATTTCCAAAATCATAAAGAGAAAAAACTTTCCAAAAAGTTCATTTTCTACCGCTAGATTTCTTTTTTTCATGCAGACTGTACAGACACAAAACTGAAAGATAAAAAGCCCTATCTAACAGAATATGCTGGAAGTGATCTTGGACATTTCAATGAGAAATGTGAAAGGGCTAAAGTTCTTTTTCTTTTAAACTTCTTTACATATTCAGGTCTGCTTTAGCTTGCACATGTCTTGTCAAACATGATTTAAAATGAAATTTAATAAAATGAAAATGATAAATGAATGAATCTACCACAACCTAAGCAAACAGTTTATGTGTTAGAAAAGTAGTAGCAGCAAGATGGCTGCATTTCGGATCCTTATCAGAGTGCAGTCTTGAAAATTCACGCCAGTTCTTGGCTCTGAAACTACAATTTTCCATGGGGGAAGACTTTTGTTTTCATTCAACAATATGTTTGAAGTGTTCTAAACCTCTCATTGCCAATGGAATCCCAAGCTTCAGGACAAACAGGTATGCATATGTCTAAGGACATAATCCAGGAGACAATGAGCATTTTTATAGCCAATTACAGGAAAGTCCCCTTTTTAGAAGTTAATCACACATCAAAGGTACACATGTAGAAGGGGGAGTGGAACTGTACTGCTTGGACCTCCCTTGATCTTGATGTCCACATGTTTATTGTGACAAGTCTGGGGCTTGAGCAGCTGAATATGCACAGGCACACCACGCACCTGTATGCATTCAGTTCAGCGGAACCTGGATAGGTGCCCCTTTGAAAATGATCATGTTCAATGTGTGGATGCTGCGGAGTGGAGACAGGGCCAGCAGTGTGCAAGATACCAGGGGTGGGATCAGTTGTACAGTCCCACTTCCCCTTCTCCATGTGTAGTGTCTACATATGTTTCATTTTGGCCAAAGTCTGTGCACTCACAATCATCTGGTTCACAGCCAAATCTTCAAAGCAAAAAAAAAAAAAAAAGAGGAAATGGGTCTAATAAATCTATCTTCAGCTTCTATGCACCTTTCAATATTTGTTATTTTCTGTTATTTCCCTTCCATTATATTTTAATGATATAACACTAACATGCATATTTGTGTGGATGCTAAATGTCCTGTACATTGTTATTCCAAAGTCACAACTATTAATGCTTCTTTGAGCTAGCCAACAATAATTTTATAATATATAAACGAGTAGTTCTCAGGTATCATCATGATTAATGCAGTCCTAAATGGAGTTAAGCATACTTACACCCATTGATTTTATTGGACTTAATTACACCTCAGATTTGGACTGAGGCTGAACACATCTCACCACCTGTGTGATGGTGGTCTGCCAGGGGCTTCAGTCTCTCTCTCCCACCCCCTTTTTTGCAGACTCAGGCAGGCAGCAACACAAGGAGGCGTACTGAACTTCTGGTGGACTACAGGTTGTAGTTATGTAGATCTGATGTAGAAGTGGCATAACATCATTTTGTTTTATAAACATTCGCAGTGGCCTAATACCAAGTCAGGCCACTTTGCTCAGGACTGGCTGGTGGTGGCTCCCTGTAGTCTTGAGCAGCTGAAGGTCTTCCTGGCTTGCCACCTGAGATCTTTTTAGGATGTGATGTCAGGAACTGAGCTTGGCCCTTCTGCATGGAAGGCAAATCTCCTGCTTGTGAGATATCCCTCCCAGTATTTCTTTCTTTTTTGTGGAAGGGGAAAAGCACCTAAGTTGCAATAAGCGCATATACAAGTATCTTTGAACACATCCTTTTTGTCCAATGCGCTGCCTTTGGTTTTTTTTACAGACACTTTAGCACAGGACTGTACAACCTGTTTCTCACCTAGCCAGACACAACCCACCAGCAATACATGTTGGCTCACGAGGGGCTGGACCCAACAGGGCACAATGCATCATTTCTGGACTGTGTTCATTTTGATGGGTCACAGTTTGCACAGCCCTGTCTTAGTGTCTGCTTAATTGCTGCAGGAACTATTTTCTAGTTGAGAAGGGATTACTTTGTCAGTGACTGTACAGATTCTTTTGTGAAAAAAAAACAATGCTTTGAGGTGGAAGGTGTTTTAGTTTGTTCCTCTTGCCATGTGGTGATTGGATTACATTGTTGAGAAAGAAAAAAAGAAACAGACAGCGATACAAGAAGACCGAGCAAACAACTTCCATGGGACTGAAATACTTTGTATGTGTTGTTATTTGCAGTGCATGCCAAGACAGTCATGGGCACAAGAGCCAAGCTGGCGAGCTAATTAAGTATAAAAATGTATATGTTTAAACAGCCTTATAAAGGAGCATTGGAAATCTGCAAGATGAGCGAATATCTTATAACTTCTTCCGCAGGTGCGAGGATAGCTACAAGCCATGGACTTTCTGTCCTGCTTCTTGTTTGTGGCTTTGTGAAGGGTGCTTTGCTTTAATCTAAAAAGTGCTGACTTTTTCCAATATCACTTTCTCTTCTTAAAGCAAAGAGCAAATCGCCTGTAAAACCTACGGAGCGGACAGCAAAGTTGACCCTAACTTCCAACCACCTCCCTGCACCCAATGTACTCTAATTCTCTACACAAAGGAGCACCTTCTTCAGGACACACACAAAAGCAAAACATTAAATACAAAATTTTAAAGGGAGAGAAGAGGCTAGCCCATAGTTTCTTCAAGTCTTACTTTCATTGGAATGTACCACTGGTCTTTTCTTTGAGGGGAACTGGAGTGCAGTAACAGAACATTGTTCCACTTGACGACAACATTTTCTTTTTCTTTTTCTTTTTGAGTCAACAAAGAGAAGCATTGAATTCCCTTGTCTCTTCAGGGGTTGGCTACACATTTTTAATATCATCAAACTGGACATTTGTTCTTAGACTTGGACAGCATCGCTCTGCGCAGAAGGAAAACAGAGTCCAACTTCCCCCCCTTTCCCAAATCCCAATCCCAATCAAACCTTGTCCGGCCTACAAGATATAAATAAAACAATATCTTGTGATGGTTTTGTTTTGAAAGTGTGTTTTGTTCTAGGTGGCAATTCTGACAAGATTTCAAAGCTGCTAACTGTACAAGAGGACTATCTTTCTGGAAGGCATACAAGAAAATGTTGGATCCTCTCCTGAGTGTTCTGTCTTCTCAAATTTGATTTCCCCCTTCGAATTATTGTTTCTTGCTTTCTTTCCTGTTTGATGGTGGCAGTTGCTGGCCCTGGCCAACCCCTGGGGAGCACTTGAAGGTTTCTATAAATACATCTTTTATTTGTGTGTGTTCTCTATTTTGATGTGTTTTCTCTAATTTTGCAAACTCCTGTATATGCAAACCTAACTTAAATTCTGTAAATTGCTTACAGTATATGTGATATAACTTCAGAATAGACATTCTATGGTCCATCTTGCAAGCCAGTTTGAATATTAACTCAATGTGGTGCCACCAAAAATACATCTCTGTTTCCTTTTCAACAAAACATTCATTTTAATTTGTAATTCTGTACTGTGTGAGATTTTGTAATTCATGCATTCACTTTTCACTGGTCTGAGCCTTTGCAGATGGCAATGTGCCCCTCTGTTTACTCTGTTAAAATGCACATTAAAATTTGTTATGGTCTCCAAACAGTGGATTATTTGAGTTGTACATATATCATATTGGAATTACTTCCTGAATAGTCTTCTGATTTATGTGGAGATGAAGTGATTTTGATTGTATGTCCAGGAAAGCATAGATCTACAAACATCCCACTGCATGCAAAGAAAGGGTATAAAGGAAGATTTGGCTCTGTGACTAAGTGGATCTTCTTTTAATTATGAGGATAAGGAAAGAGAATTTGCTATAAAGTACTGAATTAACTCACTCTTTCTTTTTTTATGGGGATTCTAATTGAATTTTCATAACAGAATGTTCTAATTTTCTTGCATCCCTGGCGTGAAAATAGGGAGGTTTGTGATTGCCTGCACGTGATTTACAGTGTGAATTGCATTAACAAATGAACCTAAGGTAGGGGGAGGAACAAAATTTGTCTATGGTAACAAGCAGACAGACTTCTTAAAAACTATCTAGACCTTCAAATTATTTAACTAAAGGAAGAGGAAGTGGCAGAAGAGGAGAAAGAAGATGTCTAAAGACATGCTAGGAAATGTACCATGAACAATCCCAACAGCTTGCAATCTTAACAAACAATACACAAGGGGATATAAAATGATATAAAACGTTTCTGTCCTTGCCAAAATCCACATTGCAGGTCTATAGAGTAGTATCTTCTATACCTGAATCTAGGCTACAAATATATCAGTTTTATTCTAGTTTCACTTTCTGAAAGAATTTTGATAGGAATACAAAATCCTAGATATTCCTACCTCTCCTCCTTACAGAACCATCCCTAATGCCTTGAGTTTACTGGAGGCAAGGTAGGATATAAAACAACAACTTGTTCCCAGGTGTACTGATGGATAGGGATGAAAAAATCGGTTAATTTCAGTTCTCTCAGTGGCTCATTTTTCCAGTCTTAACACTCCGTTCTCCATGTTTCTACAGCAATTTTTTTTTTTTTTTAAATCCTTATGAAAATTCTCCAGCATTTCGGCACAGATTTCTCCTAATAAGCACATTTTTGTAGGCAGTTTTGAATAATATCAACATTTTTGCAAGCCATTTCTCATCATATAATGCATTTTTGCATGTTATTTTCATGTATATATTCTTTTTTATGTACACTTCCCCCTGACATATGCATGTGTGTAAACATTGGTTGGCAAACTTCATTGCAAAATTCAAATAAGTACGAATTTCGAAGGATGGCTGCGTTTCAGTTCTCTGTGGATTTGATAAATTTGGCTTGAAATGGGAACTGAATCAAAACTTTCACCCATCTCTAGTGGTGGAATGACTATTATATGAGTTTTATGGTTGAGAAACAATGCCTTCACAATCTGCCCTGCGACATGATTGCCAGAGTCAAAGACGAACAAGACTCCGTTACCTTGAGACGGGGGAATGCCAGCACTTCCTGCTTTTCTTGCCCCAACACAATAAACTAAAATTCATTCTTCAGTGCAAAAAAGTAGACGCTATTCCTCAAGAACCAAATGAAGAAAGTGATGTTCTAGAGGTAAGCAGAAATAGCAAAACATACATTGTAGACACAGAGCTCATATAAAACACAATAGACAACTCAATAATAATAATAATAATAACTGCCAGGAAAAAACAAAAATTATGAGCAAGAACTAAGTTCAGCAGGTCCCTGAAATGTGAAATAGTCTACAGCAATGAAATTTCCACATAAATCAATTAACTGCTTTTTAAGAACAAAGTATATGGCTGATGGGTAACCTGGTCACTTTACCCATTGTACTGTTGGTAGCAGTTATCCCTATCATTTCATTTCCTTGTATTTGAAATTCGTTCTAGGCAACCAGAAACTTTCCTTCTCTCCTCTGCCAGAGTATCATCCTAGCCTTGACTCATACCAGAATGGTGGGAGTCATGCTTCTATAGCAAGAGTGATCCTCCACATGTCTTTGGAATACAACTCTCATCATCCCCGACCACAGTCCACACTGGCTGGGGCTGATAGGCACTGTATTCCTACAGCATATGGAGGGTCACAGGTTAATCACCCCCACTCTGCTGGTTTCCCCTGTGTGGCAACATGCTGCTTAAATAATTATTTGGTGCTTGCAGGGTAGGGATCCTGGAGGGGGGAAATATTGTTGTTGTTGTTGTTGTTATTATTATTATTATTATTTCCATTTATAGACCGTTTGCTATCTAAAAGATCTCAAAGTGGTTTACAATAGAATACACAAGGTACAATAAATAAACATATCAAATTAATTTACAAAGCAAAATACATAAACAATATCCATATGCATAAACATATACATAAGCACAGTATAAAAGTCAGGATTTTATAGGGGGGAAAGGGGGAAGGAAACAGAGTTCTCTTTCCAACCCTCCTGAAACCATCTCTGCAATTTTGTATAGTGCTAAAGGACCTATGACAGCCAGTGTGGTGTAGTGGTTAGAGTGTTAGACTACAACCTGGGTGTCCAGGATTCAAATCCCAACACAGCCCTGAAGCTCACTGGGTGACCTTGGGCCGGTCACTGCCTCTCAGCCTCAGAGGAAGCCAATGGTAAACCATCTCTGAAGACCATTTACCATGGAAAACCTATTCATAGGGTCACCTTAAGTCAGGATCAACTTGAAGGCAGTCCATTTCCATTTCAAATGAATGTTGATGGTCTCCAATGAGAAAAAAGAAGGAAAATGGGGAGAGAGTCCCTAACAGCTTATATCCAATTGGTTAAAAACTCAAACCTAAGTTGGGGCCCAAAGCTGAGTACTTTATTGCTATACACTGGTGAGGGGAAGAGTGTTTCTAGAGGCTGGGAAAGAGAAAAACTTCCTTTCCTCCCTTCTAAGACCTCCCCATTTATGCTCGGAAGGGGATGTTCTCAATCTCACAGTGCACATCTGCTGATCCTTCCTGGATATTATAAGCTGTCAGGGGTCAATCAGCCTTTCTTCCCACATTTTCCTTTTTGTTTCCCAAACTAACACCTTCAACATTCCATAGGTCCTGGATCTCACAGGCACGTCGGCCATTTTATTTATTTATCCATTTATTTATTTATTGTTAAATGTATATCCCAGCCTTCCTCCCAAAGGACGTGGCCTTGTGTATGTGTTTAAATATCTTTTCATTTTTATTTACAATCAAATATACTTCTGTATACCTAGAGGCTCTTCAGAGTTTAAGGAACCACGACACATTCTGGGGTGGCTCTGTTCTAAACTGATAGATATGGGGTCACCCAAGTTTAGTATTAGATGAAACAATTTTTTAAAAAAATATTCACAGTGGGTAACACTTAAGGACTTTTGACAGGGAACACTTCTTTCCCTAGTCTAAAATACTTTTCTATTGACTGAAAAGATACATATGCTAAGAGCTAGTACAGCACCCCAAAATGGTTCAGCTTTAATATTTAGATTTCCCTCTGCATGGATTACTTTAATTTATAGAGTTGTCACTACTTTTCATCTAAAGAGAAATTTTGAGACACATGCATAAGTTCCTGATGTGGTGAAACCTCTGAGGAATGTTGAGAGCAATGAAAAGCATTTTAACTGGACTGGTTAATTTTTTTCACTGAGGTAGACTCTTGGCCAGAGGTAGGTGGTCTGCACAATGTGAATACCTGGCTGACATGGCACAGGTCACCAGTTCAAGATTTGCTATGGGTTTCAGTCCTGTCATATTATTTATTTCTTTATTAAATTTATATCCTGCCTTTTCTCCCAGAAGGAAGTAAAGCAGTGGTATCCATGCAGCAACCCCCCCCCCCACACACACACACTATAAATGGCAATCTGCACATCGGTTTCAAACTATTCCAATCCTCTTCCATAAGGGGAAATTTTCATGTATTAAATGTTCATGTATTAAAAGCATAATGTGCTAAGCGGCCCTGAGTTTCTCTGAAATGGCTAAAATGGATGTTTTCTTTTTCTAGAAGAGGTCTGTAGCTCATTGGTAGAGCACATAGATTACATACATAAGGTCCCTGATTCAATCCCTGGTGGTATCTCACAGTAAATGTTTAAAGGACTAAATGACTTTGGTCCCAAATATCTGACCACCTCTTGGGTGTTGAGATCAGGAGAGACCATTTTGGTAGTTATGCCACCCTCAAAAGCTCAGGGGTAGTGGTGGCTTGGGACAGGGCATACTCTGTGGTGGTCTCTAAGCTGTGGAACTCCCTCCCCACTGAAGTACATCTGGCAATTTCATTGTACAACTTTTGACAAATACTGAAGATGCATCTCTTTACTCTGGCCTTCAGCACCTGAGATGTATATTTTTAGGACCCACCCTACTTTCTATGATGTTGTTTAGGTTGTTTTTATGGGTGAAGGGCAGGTAATAATAATAATAATAATAATAATAATAATAATAATAATAATAATAATAATAATAATAATAATAATAATAATAGGATCTCAGGCAGCAGACACTGGAAAACATCATTTTCTACTTGAGACCCTAGAGAACTACTGCCAGAAGTTTAGTGTTGAACTGGTTGGACTAATGGCCCAACTTAATCAGTTAAAGGCAAATTTGTAGGTTCGTTGGCAAATTTGGAAGTTCTTTCTTAGGAATTTTGAGTGGTTAAAATAAAGAATTTTCATAAAGCTAGTGAAATTTCCAGCAGGGAGCCCTGCATAGTTAGCGCACAGTCACAACACCATCTGTGGCCAAAAGGAGGCCAGAGCAGCAGCGTGGTTGCTCACAATGTGTCGTATCCAGGTTGGGACTCAGGAACCAGACCAGTTGGTGAAAGCAAATCAGTTTTTATTAAAGTAATATCCAGATAAAGACTACGCCTTCTCATGAAGTTTCACTACAAAACATAACCTGCGACTTGAAAGAGAGTTGACAGAACAAGGAGCCACTATTCCCCCTGTCCCTTAAGAAGAGGGCAATCAAACGCGAATTCTCTCACTCCGCCTCAAAGTGCTCTCATCCACTCCCCTCCTCTCCCCCTTCTTTTGTTGTCTCTTTTATTTTGCTGTCTCCTTCTACGTGGTGAAGGAGGTGCTACTGCCCCCTCCCCTTCTGAGGACTCTGATTCAGGTATGGGGGAAAGTGGGGGGGCAAGGTCTAAACCATCTGGCTGCTTCTCTTTGCTTTTCTCTGGATCAGGAGGAGGCTGGATTCCCCCTTGCCCTCCTTCCTTCTCCAACTGCTCTAAGCTCGAAGGGGGAGGGGGTGTGGGAAACTCCTGGGAAGGATCTGTGTCTGTTGGACATTCAAGGTCTTTGCTGCCAGACAGTTCTATCTCTGAGATTCCCTCCCCCTCCTCTGCGTCTTCTTCACACGGCTCTGGCCAAATGACCCCCTCCCTCTCTTCATCTTCTGAAACATCAGGGCCCCAATCCTGCATCCCGACACAATGTGATTTGGGAAATCTCCACCGAAAGAGTTTGTGAATGTTATGTTTGGAGGTGGAAATTTACAATGGGGTGCCAATATGATGGCAACTCTGTGACAAATTTAATACATCGGGAGCGGATTAAGCTCTCTTTTTTAAATCCTTAATCTGATACCAGAAAGATCATATTGCCCCTTATATAGCCAGTTGATCACTATGCTTTGCAGGTGAGGGCCTTCTGCAGATACCAACTCATCAGGAAGTCCATTCCGCACAACATAGGAATTGGACCTCTAGGGTAGTGGCACCTACCCTTTGGAATTCACTCCCTTTACACAATAAACAGGTGCCATCTCTGTTGTCTTTTCGGTGCCTACTTAAAAACTTCCTCTTTCAACAAGCTTTTTAAGTAGATATTATCCCAGTGTGCATCTGCACTGTAATTTTTTAAAAGATGTTTTTCAATATGTTTTGTTTTTTAAGATTTTTTAAAGATGTTTTTATTGTTTCATTACTGTTGTTTGCCACCCTGGGCTCCCTTTGGGAGGAAGGATATACATTTAATAATACATAAATACATTTGATCCCATTACCCATTCATTTGGTCTTCAGTACCACCAACTCTACTATGATTTATCTGATCATTCTTCTTTTATTTATTTTATTTTATTTATTTATTGTGTTTATATACCGCCCCATAGCCAAAGCTCTCTGGGTGGTTTACAATAACTAAAAACATTAAAAACATTTCCTCTTCTACAATTTCTACTGGTCTCTCAGCATTCTCTCTGTGGCTGCATGGACATTTTCTCAGATTTTACTCTGTCTAGTTACTAGCTGCTTGTTTGTCCTCCTCATCCGTTTCTAGAATCTCTTCGCTTGTACTTGATTCTTTTCATGTTATGCCCTTCTCCAGTTCAGAATCTTGGTGTGTGTTTTTTAAGTTCTTCTGTTTCCTTTTCTCCCTGTGTCAAAGCTCTTGCAAAGTCTCGTCATTTTGGTTTACTGGAATATATCTGGAATTCACTTTTTCCTTTCTCCAGGCACAACCAAACACTTAGTTCATTATCTTATTAATTCCTGCTTTGATCATTGTAACATTTCTCTGCCAACTTCTGCTCTTTCTTAAATGCTGCTGATTTGACATTTTCTGCCTGTTGAATATAAACACATAATAAACACATTTCTTCTTTTTTTTTGGTCGTTTCATTTATTTATTTACGGTCATAGACCCGCAAGGAAAACAGGGAGAATACAGTATAGAATATAAGACAAAAGAACAATATACAATGTATTATATACAATTTGTAGTGCTTAAATACAGGAAAGCTCAGATCTGACTGTACCATTATGAAGGGGTAGTGATAAAAGTACGCATCCGCTGAGTCACATATACAAATTTAGCTACTTGGATATATATTTCTTTGTCAGATCCAGAGAGCAGGTGGATAATAATAGCTTCAGGCGATTTATAACGTAATTTCACCAATACTGGGTTCAAGAATTTCATATGGATCCGAAAGTACAATGGGCAATAAAGAAAAATATGCTGAAGGGTTTCAATGCTATCAGCACCACAGGGGCAAACACTCATTTCGTATGGTACCCCCCTAAACCTCCCTTCCATTACCACAGAATTTAAAGAATTAAACCTGGCTTTGGAGAAAGCCAGGCGTAAATTAGGGATTGTGAGGAAATCTAGATATGAGTTGGCTTTTCCGAATGTAAAGTGTAGCTTCAAGTGCAAAGGGGAGCATATACTAGAAGCCCTACTAATTGAGGTCTGATAATCAATGTCCTTGATTCTAGAGCGAATTGTAGCTAAGGCATCGCTAGGGGATTGCGATGCCAGATATGCCCTAGAGAGACCCATTTGTGACAATTTCAATTCCAGTTTGTTGTTCCAACTGGAGATCCAATTGTCTTTCCAGAGTAGAGTTATTAATCCGGAAGCGGTATTGGTCGATATTTTAACCCAGAAATTAACAGTTGTTAACCAAGCCTGGCATTCCATCGAGGTAAGTCCACATTCCAGTCTACGCGCCGCTGAAGGGACATTTCTTCTTTCAATTTCTCCCTCTTTTCATTTTCACGTTAAGCACTTTAAGGTTTTTTTAAAAGCATCATACTTCAGTGTTTGCTTCTAATTAAGCCTAAAATTGCCCTCCCCCACTATTTCCAATTCCATTCTAGGGATGGATGAATCTGTCAGCTCTGGTCTCTCTCAGTGTCTCATTTTTCCAATCTTAAGTCCAATTCACTACATTTCCACATCAGTTTGCATTTTTTTTAAAAAAAAAATTAATTTAAACCTGCAACATTTTAGTGTGCATTTCTCCTTATTACACAGCCATGAGAGTGGCTGTGTACTATAGTCAGCGGGGATTTTTCACATTCCACAATGTTAAATGGAAAATATCCCCCCATGCCATTCTGAGGCTTCCCATAAGCTCATTTCAAAACAAAAGCTGACAAAACTTATAGATCTGAACTCAGAAACGCTTGCTTAACAACCCTGTCAATTTTCATGGCGATACACAAAACAGTCAGAGAGAATCGAGAGTTCAAAGTCCAAAAAGAGAGAGAAAAACTCAGAGCCCTTTTGGACTTTTTTCTGTGAGTTCTCATAATCTGTTGAAATTCATTAAAAATCAGCCATGTTCACAGAGTACCTGTAATCCTAATACTGACCTTGCCCCATACTCTGACCTTCATCTACTGCAGTTCAAAAGTTAAAAAAATGCCTGGTTGATTTTTAATTAATTTAAGAAATTTTGGCTGGAAGACTATTGTAACGCGGGGCATGCTCAGTAAGGACCAACTGTCAGTGTTCTAAAAGCCTTGCAGCTGCTGGGCTTGGCTAATCAGGGGGCCACACCCACACCAGACTTGATTTCACTTGAGACAGTCATGGCTTCCCTCAAAGAATCCTAGGAAGTGTAGTTTGTGAAGGGTGCTGAGAGGAGACTGCTATTCCCCTGAGAGAAGGGTTTAACAGTCAGCCACTCTGATTGAAGGTCTGTGAGAGGAACAGGGCGTCTCCTAGCAACTCTCAGCACCCTTCACTAACTACACTTCCCAGGATTCTTTGAGAGAAGCCATGATTGGCTTTCAGCCATGGCTTTGAGAGAAGCCATGATAAATTGTTTTAAATTGTTTTTAAAAGATGTGTTTTTAAATTTGTATATTTGTTTTTAATGTTTTTAGTTATTGTAAACCGCCCAGAGAGCTTTGACTATGGGGCGGTATATAAATACACCAAATAAATAGATAAATAAATAATGATTGTCCAAAGTGTAATAGAGGCCTGGTGTAGATGTGGCCAGGGACAGCTTTGTTTTAAATTTGGGTGGGAGGTAGGGTTGCCAGGTTCAGGGCCTGAGACTGATCCTGTATCTTTAGGAGAAGAGAAAGTCAGCCAAATGCCGCTGTTCTTGCAACATTGTAATGGGAAAAACCACAAGGTAGAATTCTCCCTTCCCCCTGCCCAACTGTGAAAGATACAGAAGACGTCTTGGTTGGCAGGCCCAGCCTGGTCAGTTTTACCTATCCTAATCATGATTGCATAGGAGTATATCCAATTCAACTCAATAATCATACAAATGATCAGTCTTGCCTTTTCCCTCCTTCCCCTTTCCTCTCCCTTTCTCCTCCCCTCTTCCTTCTTCCACCTTCCCTGCCCACTCCAGCCCTCCGTCCCTCCCCCCCAGTCAGTTTTAACTATCCTAAGCATGATTGCACGGGAGTAAATCCCACTGAACTCAATAAACAAGCAAACGACCACATCTGTCCTTCTTCTCCCTTCCCCCTCCTGCCTGCTCCCATCCCAGTCCTCCCCTCTGCCTTTCCACCCCTCCCTCCTCCCTTCCCCATCCCCTGCAGTCAGTTTCACCTATCCTAAGCATGATTGTCTGGTGTGTGTGTGTAAATCCCACTGAACTCAATAAGCATGCAAATGATCAATCCATTCTCAGCAAACTTGCACAGGATCCCATTTGTTACCTCCCAGATTAAAAAGCAGAGAAATTCACTAATAGGCAAAAAACCTTGCGGTTTAAGAATGTACCTATAGCCCACGGATATTTCTACCAAACTTTAAAAAGCAGGGAAATTGGGCAGCTATAGTGAATGCACCAGGGGAGCAGGAGACCTGAACTCCTCTCTGAGATATTGTACTGCCCTACAAAGTTGTCAAAATGCAAGCAGAATTTGGGTTGGTCTTTCACAGTCCAATCCACTTGCTGTGTAGCTTGGAAGAATTTGGTAACGTGCCTCTGAGCATATGGTGAGTGGTGGCAACACCTGTAATCAGCCCAAATAATAGAAAGAAGATATGTCCTGTGCTGATCTTGTTTTAGCTGGGAGGAAGCAACATTATTAAGACAGTCGATATAGTTCAGATGGTCACTTTAAATATGTCTGATTTACTTTGCAATTTTAGTGACGTTTTCTATAGGAAATCATTTTCTTTTGCTTTTGTTTCTATGAGTATGTGAAGTACAGCAACACTTTGCAAAATTTATACTAAAAAAACTCCAAACGTAATTGTGGAATAATGGCACTGACTTCTGCAAAATAGTCTCCAGTGGACCTCAGAAGTGTCTCAATTTGCACAAGATAAAACAGTGGAAAGTGAAATATATTCTAGCAAAATTCTAGGTGTGCTCTATGTTTTTAATTGATCGTGAACACCTTGCCTTAAATAAAGTGGTTTAAACATAGCAGGCTGAAAACATGCATCCTCTTTTTTCCAACAACTAGAGGCATTGCTAAAACTGTTAATGCACCCAAAATAGAAATAGACCACAACCTCCAGTTCAAAACAAAAAAGGCTATCTTCATCATCATATGACATTGACCAATAAAAAGGCTTTGAAATTAATAAAAAATAAATTTGACACAGATTTCTAGGATGAATAATGAGGGAAATAAAATTTTCTAGTTTAGATTCTCTGTAGAAACATTAGTAACACAGGAAAGAAGCAAAGTAAGAAGAACACCAACAAACATACAAAAATATAATTCTCCATCTTTGGAGATGGCAGGTGTTGCCACCACTCACCATATGCTCAGAGGCACATGTTACCAAATTCTTCCAAGCTACACAGGAAGTGGATTGGACTGTGAAAGACCAACTCAAATTCTGCTTGCATTTTGACAAATGTGTAGGGCAGTACAATATCTCAGAGAGGAGTTCAGGTCTCCTGCTCCCCTGGTGCATTCACTATAGCTTCCCAATTTCCCTGCTTTTTAAAGTTTGGTAGAATAGCTGTGGGCTATAGGTACATTCTTAAACCGCAAGGTTTTTTGCCTATTAGTGAATACATACAAGCTTCATATGATTTTGCCATTTTGTGAGCAATTCTCCTTAATATAATGCATTTTGTATGCCACTTTCACTAATGTATGTATTTTATGCACAGTTCCCCCTAATATACACATTTTAGTACATGCTGTTCCTGTAGTCTCCCCCATGTAGGGGCTCAATTTATGCAGTGGCGCGACTGTTCTCCTTGAGCAGAATCCCTGCATGATTTAGAACCCAGGAAGATCAGAGTTCTAAACTGAGGATGGAATAGGACAGACTCCATTGCAGGAAAGGTGACAGAGGTGTGTCCAGGAAGAATGGAGCCAGCTCACTTGTAATGGGGTGGGTGGAAAAGTTAATGACTCCATAAGACAATAATTAATTGCCTTAATTGGGTTTTATACTTCATCTTATGTAGGGAAAGAGGATAAATTAGCTTCCTTGAGCATAGGCCTTTGGGGCTGGCACAGGAATTGCATGGGTTCTTCATTCCAAGTCTGGAAGGGAAGCATCACCTTGTCTTGCCCTTTAGAACGATAGTAATAGAAAACTATGACAGTATAACAGTATTTTGAGGTAAACAGTTTATCAGACTGACTTAACAACAGGGTGAGGAGGCCAGGGCAGTCAGCCCTCCCTTGGGTTTTCATAACTCAGCTTACCAAACAAACAATTGCAATAAACAAAAACAGCTGACATAAAGCCAGCAAGGGCTGTGGGCTTTCAAATGTGTTGCTCAGGGTCAAATGGACCTGCTTGCTAGACAGAAGCCATGAGTGTGTGCTCGGTACAACAAGCTTCTGGGTCTTGGGAAACAAGTTTGTTCCCTTGATGCCAAGGTAGCTTACTTGGAGAAGCTGAGACAGGCAAAGAGATCTGCTGATAAGGCCGTCAGAGACATAATAAAGGCATCCTTTTCTTAGGGTGACAACTCCAAATGGCCTCTCCAAATTTCCTATTCTACTTGTGGACAGAGACACTGGGGAAACATTTCACTGAGTTTTTGAGAATAAGCAAATTAATGAAAAATTTGGTACCAAATCTGCATCGGGCAGAATTCTAGCACATCCTACTGGGGGCAGTGTCACTATGTATATCAAAGAAGGCAGAGTGTCAAACAAACTAGACTTCTCAAAAGGGGCAGACTGCTCCTGAGAATCATTGTGGCCCCAAAACTAAGTTAGTAAGTCATTTAATACTAGGGACATACTATTACCAAAATGCTCAGGGTTATATTGAAATGGAGAATAAAATCAGGGGTGCATCCAAGGAAGAAAGTTTTATAATAATGGATGAGTTCAAACAGTCTCACAGCATATTCTGCTCAATGCAAGAGTGTAAAATTTCTAGACTCCCAAAATGACTAAGCCCACAATAGTTTATGATGGAATTAACCAGAGAGGAGGCAATCCTGGACTTAATCCTAAATGATATCCAGGACCTAGTGTAAAATGTTAAGTGTTGTCGAAAGAAATTCAACATATGCTAAAGAAGTCCAAAAACAGGGAACTGACAAAATTAGAATTGAATGGGAAAGTCAAGAGAGTTCATTTTCTTCAGAATACTTGGGGATTATTCAAAACCACAATAACAGAAGCTCAGACAGAATGTACACCGAAGATCAGAAATGTACTACCCAGCTGAAGAAGATGTTAGTGTGGTTAATGAGCAGAGTCAAGAAAGCTATTAGAGGCAAGAAGACTTCTCTCAAAGAATGATGAGAACAAAAAGTAACAAAAACTTTGGCATACAAAAGGTAAGTAAGCAATAAGGGATGCAAAGAAAAGAAATCAGAGGAGTGAATCTCTAAAAACAGTAAGACAAAGAATTGCTATTTTTTAAAAAAAAAAATACATCAGTAGAAGGAAATGGCTTGGCTAGGGAGACAGTTTGCACTATTGATTGACAAGAGAATTAAAAGTGAGCATTTAAGGATAAGGAGATTGCAGAAAAGCTGCAAGAGCTTTTCCCCATCTCTCGCTGCAGAAGATGTAGACCAGATCCCCGTACAAGAACTGACCATTTTAGGAAGGAAGTCTGAAGGAATGGAGCGAACTGTGGTGACAAGATAAAATTCTGGTTCGTGTTGACTAATTACATATTAACAAATCACCAGATCCAGATGATATACACCCAAAAGGCCTTAAAGATCTCAAATGTGAAATTGTTCTAACTAAATATGCAGCTTATTCCTAAGATTGACTACAGGTCTGGAAAAGAGCAAATATAACATCAATTATTTAAAAGGGGTCCAGGAGGAATCATGGAAATTATGGCTGATTGGCTTAACAACTGTTCTGGGTAAATTGGTAGGAACCATTATTAAAGATAAATTTAGCTATCATATATAAGAGTGGGTCTTGCTGAAGAAAAATAAACGTGACTTCTACAAAGGTAAGTCCTATCTGATTAATGGTTTTTAGAGTACTTCAAAAATGTTAATAAGCATGTACATTGGGATGTTCCAATTGTGTACTACTACAAAAGATTAGGATGAAGTTTCTCACCAAAGACTCCTTGCTAAACTTTTCAGTCATAGGATAGGAGGGCAAATCTTACGGATCAGCTGGAAGCAGAGGGTAGAAATAAATGTACAATTCTCACCATGGCGGGATGTAAAACGTGGCATCCCCAAGGGATCAGGTGGGATTTTGGACTGGAACCTTTTAACTTATTCATAGAATCATAGAGTTGGGGCCTAATAAGGCCACTTAGTCCAACCCCCTGCTCAATGCAGGAATCCAACTTAAAGCATACCTGACAGGTGGCTGTACAGCTGCCTCTTGAATGCCTCCAGTGTTGGAGAGTCCAACACTTCCCTAGGTAATTAGTTCAATTGTCGTATCACTCTAACAGGAATGTTTTCCTGAAGAACAGTTGAAAACTGGTTTCCTGTGACTTGAGCCTATTATTCTGTGTCCTGCATTCTGGGATGATCGAGAAGAGATCCTGGCCCTCCTCTGTGTGACAACCTTTCAAGTACTTGAGCAGTGCTATCATATCCCCTCAGACTTCTCTTCTCCAGGCTAAACATGCCCAGCTCTTTCACTCTCTCCTCATTGGGCTTTGTTTCCAGTCCCCTGATCATCCTCATTGCCTTCCTCTGAACCTGTTCCAGTTTGTCTGCATCCTTCTTAAAGTGCAGTGTCCAGAACTGGAGTCAGTACTCAAGATGAGATCTAACCAGTGCCAAACAGAGGCAAACCAATACACGATTTGGAAACTGTACTTCTGTTAATATAGTCTAAAATAGCATTTGACTTTTTTGCAGCCACATCACACTGTTGGCTCATATTCAGCTTGTGATCAACAACAATCCAATTATCCTTCTAGCATGTAGTATTGCTGAGACAAGTATCCCCCTTCTTATAACTGTGTATTGCTTTTCTTTCTCCTAGGTGTAGCACTTTGCACTTACCTCTGTTAAATTTCATTGTGTCGTTTTCAACCCAATGCTCCAGCCTATCAAGATCCCTTTGAATTTTGTTTCTGTCTTCCACGGTATTAGCTATCCCTCCCAATTTTGTATTATCTGCAAAACTGGTAAGCATTCCCTGCACCTCCTCATCCAAATCATTATAAAAATGTGGAAGAGCGCTGGGCCCAGGATCAAGCCATGCGGCACCCCACTTGTTACCTCCCCCAGTTTGAGAAGGAACCATTGAGAAACGCTATTTGAGTATGATTCTGTAGCCATCTGTGGGTCTACCTGATAGTTGTTCCATCCAGCCCACATTTAGCTAGCTTGTTAATCAGAATCATGGGGCACTTTGTCAAAAGCTTTGCTGAAGTCAAGATATATTGTGTCCACAACATTCCCACAGTGTACCAGGGAGGTTACCCAATCAAAAGATAAAATTAGACTGGCAGGATTTGTTCTTGATAAATCCATGTTGGCTTCTAGTAATCCTAGTCTGTGTTAGAATTGCTTGTTAATTTTTTTTTTAATAATATATTTTAACCCTTTTTTAAAGATGTTTTTAAAGCTTTTTTTAAAAAATGTTTTTAACGTTGTTTTGTTTTAATGTATTTTAAGGTCTGTTTTTATGATGTTTTAAAGTGTTTTTAGTGTTTCTGTTGGCCGCCCTGGGCTCCCGCTGGGAGGAAGGCGGGATATAAATCCAATAACAAATAAATAAAATAAATAGTCACTGCATTGTTTTCAAGGTGCTTACAGATTAATAAATGATCTGGAGTAAGGAGTGATCAGTGAGGAGGCCAAGTTTGCAGATGACAGCAAATTATTCAGAGTGGGGTGGGGTGGGGTTAAAAAAAAAAGGATTACGGTGACTTTAAGTGGGATATCTCCAAAGTGGTGAATGGGCATCATAATGGAAAATGCAGTTCAATGCAAGTGTAGTGTGATGTGCACTGGGACAAAAATCTAGTTTCTGATACATACTGATGGGGTCTGAGTTGGTGGTGACAGACCTGGAAAGAGAGTGTTGAGTCATGGTGGATATCTGGATAAAAGTGTCAATCCAGCATGTGGCAGTTCTGAAAAAGCTGTGTTTCATTTTAGCGATCATTAGGAAAAGGGTTGAAAATAAACTTGCCAAAATCAAATTACATTTATACCAATCTATGGTGCAACCACTCTTGGAATACAGTGTACACTTCTGGTTGCTGCATCTCAAAAAGAATATTGTAGAGCTGGAAAAGACAGAAAAAGGGGCAAATGATCAGAGGGCTGGAGCAATTCCCCTATTAGGAAAGGTTATTCGGGACTTTTTAGTTTAGAAAAAAGGGAATAAGGGGAGACTTGTCATTACTTTAGTCTTCTTGACATTCAGCTGTAGTCCTGCTTTTGTGCTTTCCTCTTTAATTTTCATCAGCATTCGCTTCAAATCACTACTGCTTTCTGCTAGCTAAATGGTATCATCTGCATATCTTAAATTATTGATATTTTGTCCTCCAATTTTCACACCTCCTTCATCTTGGTCCAATCCCGCTTTCCGTATGATATATTCTGCATATAGATTAAACAAATAGGGTGATAAAATACACCCGTCTCACACCCTTTCCGATGGGGAACCAATGCGTTTTTCCATATTCTGTCCTGAGAGTAGTGTCTTGTCCAGAATATAGGTTGCACATTTCTTTTAAAGCATTCTATAGTTTTTCATGATCTACACAGTCAAAGGCTTTAAGCTGTGGCTGAAAAGGGAAAAAATCAGAAGCATTTAATAATGTTTAATAAAGGAGGAGAGGCTAGGGATCACTTAGGCTACAAGGTCAGAGGTGATATACAAGGCTTGCTTAGAAAATATGCTGTGCCAGGGCTGGTGCTAAAGGATGGCCAGGTTGGGTCCTGGCCAATGGCCCTGCAGGTCACAGGGGCCCCTGAACGGCCCCTCATTAGGGTGGGGGAGTAGCATTCCCCTTTCACAATCCGTGGCAGGCTCCCTGCCGTGAAACGCAGGGAGGGAGCTTTCAGGCTGCCCACCCATTCGCTCGCTCCACCTACCTCTCTCTCCTGTCTTCTGAGGCTGTGCATGGTTCATGCGCAGGGTTGCCATCAACCAAGATGGCATCAGAGGCTTTTTTAAGGGGCTGATGCTCCTACCGCCATCTTGGTTGATGGCAGGCATGTGCGCTTGCATGTGCGTAGCATACCGCACATGCGTGCCATCAACCAAAATGGTGGCAGGGACATCAACCCCTTAGAGAAGCCTCCACTGCCATCTTGGTTGATGACAGCCCTGTGCACGCAGCGTGCGCAGCAACAGAAGATGAGAGAGGTAGGTGAAACAGGCAGGAGCTGCACACCAGAGGCAAGTTGGTGCCCAAGGGCCCAGTCATGCCTGGCACCAGCCCTGTGCTGTGCAATATTATTGCTTATTCTGCTTTCTCATTCTCTTCCAGATTGCTCATCAGAAAGGCTGGATTTGTTCTGCTGTTTTGTTCTTATGGGAAATAGCTCATTGGTATGTAGAGGTGGGCCAGAAAGACACACACACACCCTCAAAGCAAAGTACTGGGGAAGCTGTGACAATCTATCACAGCCTTCCCTAATCTGGAGCCCTCCAGCTGCTTTGGGCTACAACTCCCACGGGCCACCAGCCACCATGGTGTGATGGGAGTTGTTGTCCATAATATCTGGAGAGCACCAAGCAGGGGAAGACTGGCCTACAAGATGGCCTAAAACAAAACCTGTGCTTTGGACACCTTCAAACTGTGGAGAACATCCTGATCTAAAGCCAAACATCTGACCTAAAGTGCACTCCTGATGCTTCCTTTGCAGCTGTCTCTTGAGCTCAAGCCAGATTGTAGAGGAAGAAAGGAAGGGCTGGGACTGCTCCTGAGTGCACACCCAATTCTTTCCTTTGAAGAGGAATCACCTTACATCATAGTGAATCTTGTTCTCTACCCCTGGTGTGAACAAACGTTGGGAACTACCTTGTCTCCAGATAGATAGATAGATAATCTTGTTTACTGGTACCTGATTTATGCTTGTTTGTAGTCATAAACCAGACCTGCACAACTTGTGACCACATGCAGCCCACCATGAACTAACCCCTATATTTGTTGTCTACTGGGGATGGGGAGGGAATAGATGTTAGGCACCTGGCAAGCCACAATACATGGGCTGCGTGTGGCACCTTTGTCAGCTTAAGGTGTTCTCAGATCAGAAGGCTTCGCTTTGTAGAACTCGTGTGTATGTGATGGTGATGGTAAGGATGTTTTCCAGCGAGGACAACACTTATTATTTTAATTATTTATCTATTTATTGAGAGCCAGTGTGGTGTAGCGGTTAAGGTGTTGGACTATGACCTGGCAGACCAGGGTTCGAATCCCCACATAGGCATGAAGCTCACTGGGTGACTTTGGGCCAGTCACTGCCTCTCAGCCTCATGAAAACCCTATTCGTAGGGTTGCCATAAGTCGGTATTGACATGTCGGAATTTACGTTTATCTATTTATTATTTTTCTATCCTGCCCTTCATCTGAAGGGCTCTCAGCACAGTGTGCAACTTACTGTAAAGCAGCACATCAAATCATCCATAAAAACAGATGTGCCATCAAAGCACTTCATGTATCTGACAGAATGGGCTGTGGTTCACTTACAACATAATGCATTTGTTAATATTCACAAGACTGTTTTTGCTGCAATCACTAACATGCTATCCATCTAGATATAGCTTTAGCTGTAAGATATAGATCCTAATGACTTGCATAGATATTTAATTGTATGAACTGGGCTTGCATATTTAAAAAGGTTCCTTCCTATCTCTTTCCCAGGTGGAAAGACTGTATTAGAGAGGAATATTTGCACTTGGCCATGTTATCTGCAAATGTCAGCTGTTGTTTACAAAGCTAAAAACATGATGGAGGAATCAGATCAACTTACACATTTCAAAGGTTAATCTATCACGATTAGCTTAGGCAAACAATGCTAAGCACAGAATAAATTGTTTAACATGAATCACTATAAATTGCTTAAGCCATCTGGTCCAATATTTCTTTAATGGGAGTTTGGTTTATTGTGCTTCCTATATCTGAAAATTGCATAAGTGACTTTTTATCACTTCTTTAATAGAACAGTAATATTAATAATTAATTTGTGTGTCGCCTATCTGGCAGATAGCCACTCTAGGCGACGTACATTAAAATGGGATAAAATACAATAGTATCAAATGCAGTCACATTAATCTCAATAAATAAAATACTGGACAGTCATCAGTACATTTATAAAAACATTTACATATACAGCATATAATAGATGACAAAATCATGGAGATTAACCCATCCCAAAAATCTCAAAGGCCTGTTGAAATAGCCACGTCTTCAGGGCCTTGCGGAATACATCCATGGAAGGGGCATGTCGGAGATCAAACAGGAGGGAGTTCCAGAGAGTGGGGGCCACCACAGAAAAAGCCCTCTCCCTAGTACCCACCAACCTAGCTGTTTTGGTTGGTGGGATTGAGAGAAGGCCTTGCGTGGCTGATCTGATCGGGCGGCATAATTGGTGGCGGTGGAGGCGTTCTTACAGGTAAACTGGGCTGAAACCATACAGGGTTTTAAAGGCTAATACCAACACCTTGAATCGGGCCCGGAAAACAACCGGCAGCCAGTGTAGATCAAATAACACCGGCGTAATGTGATCACGGCGGCGGCTGTTGGTAAGTAAGCGCGCCGCTGCATTCTGTATAAGTTGCAATTTCCGGGTCATTTTCAAGGGTAACCCCACGTAGAGCGCATTACAGTAGTCCAATCGAGAGGTGACCAGGGCATGTATTACGAGTGGGAGCTGTTGAACAGGGAGGTAGGGTTGTAGCCTACGTATAAGGTGTAACTGATACCAAGCTGCCCGGCTCACGGCCGAAATCTGAGCCTCCATGGCCAGCTTGGAATCAAGAATGACCCCAAGGCTACGGACCTGGTCCTGTAGGGGCAGCCTCATCCCGCCAGACACCAGGTCAACATCTCCCAACCTTCCCTTGTCTCCCACAAGTAGTACCTCAGTCTTGTCAGGGTTCAGCTTCAGCCTGTTCCTGCCCATCCATCCACTCACGGATTCCAGGCACTTGGATACGGTCTCCACAGCCCTCTCCGGTGAAGATTTGAATGAAAGATAGTGCTGAGTGTCATCCGGATATTGGTGGCACTGCAGCCCAAATCTCCTGATGATCACTCCCAGCGGCTTTACATAGATGTTAAATAGCATGGGAGAGAGGATAGAACCCTGTGGCACACCACAATTGAGAGGCCAAGGGTCTGAAACCTCATCACCCAATGCTACCTGTTGACGCCTATCGCAGAGAAAGGAATGGAACCACTGTAAAACCGTGCCTCCCAATCCCAAACTCTCCAGGCGATCTAAAAGGATACCGTGGTTGACGGTATCAAAAGCCGCTGAGAGACAAGGAGGACAAGGAAGGTGAATTCTCCCCTATCCAATGCCCTCCTCATATCATCTACCAGAGCGACCAAGGCTGTTTCAGTTCCATGTCCAGTCCTGAAACCCAATTGGTATGGATCTAGATAATCCGTTTCATCCAAGTGTGTCTGCAGCTGATTAGCCACCACTCGCTCAATGACCTTGCCCAAGAATGGTAGATTCAAAATTGGGCGAAAGTTGTTTAATATTTGGGGATCCAAGGAGGACTTCTTTAAGATGGGCTTTATAATAGCCTCCTTGAGGGCTAGTGGCATAACACCCTCTTGCAAGGATGCATTGACCAGTGCCTTGATCCCCTCGCCCAATCTCTCTTTGCAGCTCATGAGGAGCCACGACGGGCAAGGATCAAGTAGACAAGTGGTAGGCCTTACAGATGAGAGCACCTTGTCCACATCCTCAGAAGGAAGAGGCCGAAATCGATCCCATTTGACCGGTTTGCAACTGGACAACTCTAGCTCACTCACTGTATCCACGGCGCACGGAATCAAGCTCCTCAGGTGCTCGATTTTATCAGCAAAGTGCTTTGCCAAATTGTCACAGGAGGCCTTGGACTGTTCCAAGGGTTCCTGAGCAACTGGACCGACCAGGCTTCGGACCACCTGGAACAACCTCCTGGGACAGCACTCTGCTGATGCAATAGAGGCAGCAAAGAATTCCCTCTTTGCTGCCCTTACCGCCACCTGGTAGGCAGCTATTGCTGCTCTAACCTGTGTCCGAGCATCTTCGGAGCGCAACTTCCGCCACCGGCGCTCTAGTCGTCTCACCTCCTGTCTCAAAGTACGCAACCGTGGTGTGTACCATGGTGCTACTTGAGTTCTGTTCAGGGGGAGAGGACGTTTCGGAGCCACTCGGTCTAACGCCCCGGCTATCCTCTCATTCCACTCCATCACCAGGGCTTCAACCGGGCGACCTTCAGCAGGTTCCAATTCCCCAAGCGCCGTCAGGAAACCATCTGGATCCATCAGGCGCCTGGGGCGGACCATTCTAATAGGACCTTTACCCCTGCGGAGGGCGTGTGGCATCGAGAGATCCATCTTTACCAGATAGTGGTCTGACCATGACACAGGGGTAAAAGAAATAACCCCTAATTTCAGCACACTACCCTCCCCCCCTGGGACACATATAAGGTCAAGAGTATGACCGGCTACATGGGTGGGCTCAATATTACTAAGGCGCAGTTCCCAGGAAGCCATGGTTTCCAGGAAATCCCGAGGGGCTCCGATGAGAGTGGTCTCGGCGTGTATGTTAAAGTCACCCAGAACTAACAGCTCCGGGGACAACATTCGCACATCCGAGATCACCTCCAGCACCTCTGCCAGGGAGTCCGTCGTGCAGCGGGGTGGGCGGTACATGAGCAGGATCCCTAAACTGCCCTTCGAGCCCAACCTCCAGTACATACAATCAACAAAGTTAGTCCCACGAAGGGGAGGTCTGGCAAAGATCAACGACTCTCGATAAACAACTGCCACTCCCCCTCCCCGCCTTCCCACCCTCGGCTGCTGTGCATAGCGGAAACCTGGTGGACACATGGCCTCAAGAATAGGAGCTGCAGTTTGATGGTTGGTTTCAAGAACAGACTTGTTGGTCTTAGGCAGGCCTACACAATTTGTGACCCAGCTAGTATTCAGCTACATTGTATGGCAACCAACCATATTTTTGCTGCCAGCCAGGCAGGACTAGCTCCAGAGAAAGTTCCCAACATCTGCAAAGAGAACATTCCCCAAGCTAGAACCTTTTACAAGAACCCCACTAATCCGGAAGTTGGTATTGCAGCTTAGGATTCCTAAAGAGTCGAGACTGTATCAGGTCACCAAACATTGTTGATGATCAGTGTTTGGTTTGGGGATCACCGGTTGTATGGATCTGAACTTGGCATGAGTGTCACTTTGGTTGGAGAGGTCTTGGATTCAGCTGCTAGACAAGTCCATATTCCTGAGCAACAGGAGGAACATGTTTGGGGAACCCAAAGCTCAGTAGTGTAGTGCATTCTTTGCTATCATGAGTTCCCAAATGCAGTTACTGGCATCTCAGGTCGTAGTGTTGGCGAAGAACTTTGTCCAAGACATTGGAGAGCCACTGCCAGAATAAAATGGGCTAGATGGGGAAATTATTATAATTAGCTTTTATTGCCCGCCCTTCACCCAGAGGTGCAACAACCTTAAAATGCAGTGTTAAAAACAATAAAAAACAACCAGAATCACAAAACAGGTGTGTACTAAGAATATACATCTCAGATGTCAAAGGCTGGGGTAAACAGGTGTGTCTTCAGCATTCGCCTAAAGCTGTGCAGTGAGTTGCCAGGTGCACCTCAGTCGGGAGGAAGTTCCACAACATAGGGGCCGTCACAGAGAATGCCCTGGCCCGGGCCACCCCCTCAAGCTTCTGAGGGTGGTGGAACTACCATAAGGGCCCCCTCTGCTGATCTCAACACCAGAGAGGGTCTGTAGGGAAGGAGGTGGTCTTAAAATAAGGCCAATTCATATATTTACCACATTGTAATATTCTGAAACAGTATAGCAGTGTAGCACCATTGTAATGGTTTAGATTACAATGTGACCCACATGGCACATTCAGGTACAAGCTATATACATTGTGACTTGCCAGGTGTTTGATAAGTGCATTCCCCCCCACCCCCAATCCTAGCTGGCAGCAAAAGGAGGAAGCATTTCAGTTCTCCTGTGGACTGCCAAACATAGTCAGTGGGCTGCACCGCATCCATTGGTCCTCCAAATGAGAGGGATCATGGTCCAGTCAGGACTACCACCACCCCTTGCGTGGAGATGCTCTACAGACATACATCTGTATATGTGTAAGGCCGCTTCACATGGCCTCCAAATGTGCATCTGGCACATGGGTTTGCCAAGGAGGATAGATGTGATGTTCCTGTAAGTTAGCATCTGTAAATATGGTAAGTGCGGGTCTATTGGGTGATGTATGGTAAATGACTGAGACAGAAAGAGGGAGTACATGGGTGAGCAGCTGAAGTGTGCTGGATGATGATTGGCTGAGTGGCTGGCTGGCTGAAGGTATAAATGGAGGTTTGTGAGTGATGGAGGTCGGTTGGAAGGTGGGAGAGAGAGTCGGTTAGAGAGAGATTGTTGAGTTGGTTGGCAGAGGGCTGAGGGAAGTTTGGATTGGATTTGGCTGATATTTAAAGAGGATATATATGAACAGAAACATAAAGAGTAACCATATATGAAACCATACGCTTGTGAAACATTCCTAAAGTAATCTTGTTATTTCCTGTTATTAGTAAATAAATACTTATTTGGTTTACCAAAGGCCTGATCCTTGGCTGGGGGATATACAAACCAGAAGGGAGGGCAAGGTAATTACCAAGGCTGAACAGAAACTGTATCTAATGGTGGCAGCGGTGAAGGGAGATATTGTAACAAGTCAAGTATCCAGAGCAACCCAGAGTTGTATGCTTTATATCTAAAGATACAAGAGGGTTGGGAACAGCATAGGCACACAGTCACAAAGTAACAAGCTATAGGGAGACTTAGGCAAAGTCTCTGGGCGTATTGGTTACAGGACGTGACTGGTGCTGCTGCCTAGCAGTGGGATCTAGTGAGATCTGTGCTAGAGCAGAGTGAGAAACCATATAAAGGACGGTCCTGACTGGTAGTGTCCCTGGTGGTGCCTAGTGAAAGGCAGTAGCCACAAGCAGGTGGGAACCTGACAGGGAGAACCAGGGAAGGACGTCACAATATACACCATGACCTTCTCAGGCATTCTTTCCAGTGAACCCGCCTTATGAAATGAGTAAACAGAACTCACTTCTTTTAGATCAGACACATATTCCAACCCAACACTGGTGGGAATTTAACTTCCTTATTGGAAAAATCACAGGGACAGGAAATGCTCAGATGGATCCTTGTAGAGAGCATATTTCTTAACACTGCAAAAAGGAGTGGTAATTGCCATATAATAAACAAATTGTAAAACAAGCATTTGTGCACCAAGAGAAATAAGAGAGCATGGTAGGCAACTAGATAGCACTATGGAGGATGACACTCACTCTGTAAATGCACCCATCAGTATAAATCTTCTGAACTGCTCTATACATTTGGGGGGTCTTAACTACTGTCACACCTAAAACCACAGAACACATCCAAACAATGCATTGTTGCATCCCGTTTCAATTCTATAAACAATAGAAGATTCAATACATTCTAAGCATAGTACGTCATCTAAAAAAATTACATTAACTCTGTAAAAAAAGAGAGAGAGCTATGCATAAAATATCTACAGTCCCGTTTACTGAAGAAAACTATTAACAAGCTAATCACATAATAATGAACATGATCTATAGTTACAATGTTATCAAATATGTCACAAATGGTACATTTATGAGATCCAGGGCTGGCTCTAAAGGGTGGCAAGATTGGGCCCTGGCTGAGGGCCCTGTGGCCCTTGAAGGGCCCCTCTTTAGGGTGGGGGAGTAGCGCTCCCACGATCTGCTGCAGAATCCCTGCAGCAGATAGCATCGCCCACCCATTCTCTCGCTCCACCTACCTTTCCTGTGTTTTGTTGCTGCGCATGCAGCGCTGCCCTTAACCAAGATGGTGGCCGAGGCTTCCCTAAGAGGCTAAAGAGTCCACTGCCATCTTGGTTGATGGCAGCCCTGCATGTGCATAGCATGCATGCGTGCCATCAACCAAAATGACGGTGGAGGCTTCAGCCCCTTAGGGAAACCTCAGCCGCCATCTTGGTTAAGGGCAGCAATGCGCGTGCAGCCACAAAACACAGGGCAGAAAGATAGGCAGAGTGAGGGAATGGGCGGGCAGTGCGATCCTTGGCAGTGTGTGCCGGGGGCCAGGGCAGGCTGGAGACCAAGGGCCCCAGCATGCCTGGAGCCAGCCCTGATGAGATCCATAAGTGGCAGAAGGGTATAAGAAACTATTGGTGAGAGATTAAGAGAAAGACCATGATCTAACTGGAGAAAGTGTTGCAGTCAACTTTACCTGGCCTGCAAAGTCTGATCCAGGAGCCAGGACTGCACATATGCAATCCTAATAAAATTGTCTTCAGTAATACCAACCATCTGTTTGTGGGGAGGAAGAGGGAACAAATGTCAGAAGGAAATGCATATGCATATAGGTGTTGTAGGCATATTACCCTGCCGAGACTGAAAATTCCAGTCTAGGAGTTGAAGCTGCTAGTGAGATAGAGTTTGATGCCACTGATCATCTGTTCATGGGGAGAATTGCAGGAACAGCTGAAATAATGGATCCTGTAATTCATAGCACCTCCAAGGTGCAAGAACATGGATTCATGCCATAGATTTCCTGTTAAAAATAATAAAAAGGTGAATTCTACAACCTCAGTTTTTAATTTTTAATTTACTGGGTCTGTATTTTAGCCAAGATGCTCCCCAGCACAGCCCCGTGGAGGTAATCAGGGCCAGCAAAGTTAATCCCTCCCCTATTGCCCAGGCATAGTCAGAACACTTACCTTGTGCATAAGGCCATTGTTGTTGCTACTGGCATGGCTAGCATGGTAGCCTTTTCACAGGCTACTTCATTTCACACCCACACCCTCTTGAAATGCCCTCCCCAAACTTCAAAAGGCTCTGCATAGCACTTGAGAGAATCATCAGTATCAGGTGTCTAGCCTTGGGACAGCTGCAATGCCCATCCCACTCATGCTCGCTGCCATGCAATGCCAACCTGGCTCAAGGCTTCCACCTGTGTGTCTGTTGAAAGGTAATGAGGTCTTAATCTTCTCTTAATTATCAGACTGCCTTAAGAGCTTAGCCTTTTATTGAGGGTTAATATTTATTCATTTAAACTAATGTATGTCCCACACTTCCTCTTCCAAGAACTGCCCCATTTAAGTAAAAAGCAAACTGAACTCTGGGAAAAGAGGTAGATTTCAGGGCAGTGGTGTGGCAATTCTGAGAGACTGTGTAAGTCTGTTTCCACCTGAACTGCTGAAGTGGCTCTGGATCAATAAAAGTCTGCTTTGTTTGTAGCTCCCTAAACAGATGTGTAACATCTGCAGTCATTGAAGTGGGACATCCTAGTCCTCCCCCAAGGTGGATCGTGGAACTGTAGGCAGATAGTGAGTTGGTGTCTGGTGCCTCATGGTGAGCCCTGCTATCCCAATACTTTGGAAGCAGGCTGGGCTCTCCCATTAGGCAAAGTGAACCACTTACTTCTGGTGGCTGACAGGGATGGGTGAACCCGTCGATTTTCAGTTCTCTGTTTCTCATTTTTCCAATCTTAAATTCTGTTCTCCATAGTTCTGCAGAAATTTGCCATTTTTTTTAAAAAAAAATCCTCATGAAAATTCTGCAGCATTTTAGAGCAAATTTCTCCCAATAAACACATTTCCTGTTAAAAATAATAAAAAAATGTGAATTCTAGAAGATCAATTTTTAATTTTTAATTTACTGGGTCTGAATTTTAACTAGACTTTTAGCCAAGATGCTCCCCAGCACATAACACATATTTGCACAAATGGCTGTGTTTCAGCCTGCATGTTGTTTCAGAAGGTGTGGATTTGGTAAGTTCACCTCTGCATGTGAAGTGAATTGACTCTCTCCCCCATTCCTAGAAGCTGTCCTCTCCTTAGAAGCTGACGAGGGACAGTGCCGGAGGGAGGGCAGGGAAATGAGTGTGCACCCCCCACCTCAGCCACTGATTGGAATGTGGGACTGATTTCCCTCTTTTCTCTTCTGGCAGCAGTTTTCAGAAGCAGCATTACCTGCATTGTGGCTCCACAGCTTCCTGCTCCCTTGCCTCCCATTGCACAGAGGGATAGAGAGCCAGTCTGGAGAAGGGACAGAAGCTGAAGGGGCATTTCAAAGTGCCATCACAAGCTCCTGTTCCTCTAAACCCCTTCCTTGTGTTAGTCGCTAGCCTGTTTTTCTCTGCTGTTGCCACTGCAAAGCCCAGGTCAATTGGGGTTAGAAGCCTCACACAAGTATTCACAGCTTTCCAAATCTCAGGCAGGTGCTAAATGCGAAGGGAACTCTGCAGTAGCAATAGGAATCTGCCTTTAGGCATGCATTTCAAAGCACATGCTAGTAGGGCTCTAGCCAGAGGCTGGGTTCTTTGTAAAAGTGGCTAGCAGCACAGAAGGCTAGTGGTGACATCTTTTTATTTCCTATTCAGGTTAATTACGCTTATAATTCTGGCTGTTGAGACAAATCAGGAAGAACATCCCCCATAACTCGTGCCATAACCAAAGAGGTGCAAACTTTAGCAGAGAAACAATTCAGAGCCCCACACCAAAGCTTGTGATGTGCGGTTCTGAGAACAAAATAAAATGCCCACTCTTTCTCTAAAATCTGACGTTCGAAAACAGACAATGCTGAATTGTAGGATTCTCCAATTGGCAAGAAGAAATCCTATCTTCAATAATTACGTCTTGTCTTTTTTAATGGAGGTAGGATGCTGATTCTCCATTTGTAACTTCTTTAGAAAGAACTTCTAAAGTTCTTTAGAAACTGCGCTTCTTTAGAAAGAAAGAAATCTCTTGTTGTTACACGGCAAATTGTCCCTTAGTACGTGTGTTTAGAATTGCAGTCTTCAGGGGCATCCATCTTTACTCCCGAATGCTCCCATGTAACATCTCCACAACACTAGGCTCCTTTCTTCCTACAGTGGCCCTCTGGTGACTGGCCTGGCCTGAAGGCACATAAACCCTTCTTGCCAAAAGCAAGTAGGCTAGATTAAATGTTCCCTACCCAGGCTCCATCTTTTAGCTAAGATGTCTAGCTGAATTTCCAGTCAGATATTTTAAAATTGTATGCTTCAAGCAACTGTGATTGATGCTTAATGTATCATGCTTAATGACATCACTCGGGCCCACCCCGTGACGTCACTCGGGTCCGCTCCATAACATCACTCAGGCCTGCCCCTAAAATCTCAGCTTTTGGGATGCTTCTGACCTGGCAACCCTAGTCAGGGAGCTCTCTAG
Organism: Rhineura floridana; assembly: GCF_030035675.1. Taxonomy (NCBI): domain Eukaryota; kingdom Metazoa; phylum Chordata; class Lepidosauria; order Squamata; family Rhineuridae; genus Rhineura; species Rhineura floridana. The sequence continues at coordinate 64,414,248 of NC_084490.1, forward strand.
CAGGGGCTGGAAGGGGTGGAGGAGTAGCTGCTGACTGCAGAGGCTGTCTTGCAAGAACTGAGGGATTTCAAGGAGAGAGGGGGTTGGCTAGTGTGGCTGGCCACAGCAATATCCTAGTCAGGCTAGTGAAGAACCACCGCAAAAAGATGGTACATTTCTGATCAAAACAGGCCAAGCGCCAGTGCTCCTTCAGGAACTCGTCTACCTCCAAGCCCTGCCTGCTAGGGTGGAGACACACACATGCCTTTAACCAGGGCTCCTGATTAGGGGAGGGGGCAGCATGGTCACCCAGCCAGCCACCCTTGTCAGCAGCAAACATGGTAGGGTAGTGGGGTGCACCTATATCCAACCCCTTTCCCTCCCTTTCCATGCTGACGCATCATCCCACATCAACTCCAGGGATGTACTCCTGCAGATTTGTTCCCTCTTGTAATCCTGCCCCTCCCCCTGCCTCGCATGTGCTGTCCCCGTTTCTGTGTAAGAAAGGGGGATTGTTCTTATGTCTGCTTCCAGTGGCCAAGCTGCTCGGTCATGGCAGATGGGTCTCTTTTCACCCCCTGTCCCATGGCTGGCCTCAGACTCCATGCCTCTTGACTCTGCTGGGGCTGGGAGACTTCCTTTGTGTCTCCTTTTCAGCCAAAGTTTCCCCATCTGGTATGTGCTGGGTCTTGGTGTGGCCTGTTGTCAGGAGGCCTCTGCACTGGCTTGCCAGGCTTCCAGCTTGTATCATGTGGTGTTTTATTTCTGTGCTGTGTGTTCTGTGAAAGTATGGAAAGACGTTGTCTCCTGTTGAGGTTTGAACCTTTGAGCTTGGAATTATGTTTCTGCACTGTGCAGTTCCATTATCTGGGGTTACTGTGCCATCCACCATGTTCTGTCATTGTTGGGGGCGAACTGGTGTCTTAGAGATGCTTCTGCATTGGCCTGCATGGATTGGCTTCCTCCACGGCTGAGTGACATGGGGCATCACCACTGCTCCAACCTATGATTTGTGGACATTAGAGGGGATGTTGCCATGGAACTGGGGGTGCGGCTGACATAGTTGCTCAGTCCTGTGGCCACTCCTGTTTTGATCCAAATGAGTGTAGAATATTATGTACGTTGCACCAGCATAGCAGTAGCCTTCACTCTTGGCTTTATTAGAGTACGGGATTGCAGTGTGAGGCTGCAATTCAAAACACACTTATTAGCAGTGAGCGAACTCCACTGAACACAGTAGGATTTACTTCTGATTGAACATGCATAGGATTGAGCTGTTCAGGATGCAGCCCAAGTAAGAATATTTCTCAGTTAATTGGGACTATATTGAATAATTTGAAAAAGGAAAACTCGATTAACATTGACAAAATATATCAACACTGGTAGATTTCGAGTCATTTCAGCTCTAGTCTAAAAGAAAAAAGGCAAGGATTTTCTTCAGCAGAGCATTTGCTTTTGTGAGTGATTGATGGATAATTCAGTCATATGTCAGCACTGCAACAGACAGTTAATTGCACCGAAAGAATTATCCAACATCAGCACATCACTTTAGTGACTTTTCCCAGGAAAGGACACACAACAGCATCAATTAATCAAAACCAATCAGCTTCAGCAGTCAATCTCCAGAGCTACGGTACTTGCTCTGCTTCTTGAGAAACTCTTTGTTCTTTGTTTGTGGGACACCTTAGGTTGCATTGCAGGGTAGATGTAGTTAAATGTTCCAGCTTGCTCTGAGGGGTTTGATCAAGGGACATTTTAAGATAGCTGTGCTACTAAAATATCACATAAAGTGAAATGCAAAGCCAGTGTTGGTGGTTGTTATGTGCCTTCAAGACGATTACGACTTATGGCGACCCTAGGAATCAGTGACCTCCAAGAGCATCTGTCATTAACCACCCTGTTCAGATCTTGTAAGTTCAGGTCTCATGATGTGTGTCCAAAGTATGATAACCTCAGTTTCATCATTTTAGCTTCTAGTTCTGGTTTAATTTGTTCAAACACCCAATTATTTGTCTTTTCCACAGTCCATGGTCTGTGCAAAGCTCTCCTCCAGCACCACATTTCAAATGAGTTGATTTTTCTCTTATCCACCTTTTTCACTGTCCAGCTTCCACATCCAAACATAGAGATCGGAAATACCATGGTCTGAATGATCCTGACTTTCAGTGATACATCTTTGCATTTGAGGACCTTTTCTAGTTCTCTCATAGCTGCCTTCCACAGTCCTAGCCTTCTTCTGATTTCTTGACCATTGTCTCCATTTTGGTTAACGACAGTGCCAAGGTATTGATAATCCTTGACAAGTTCAATGTCCTCATTGTCAACTTTAAAGTTACAAAATCTTCTGTAGTCATTACTTTAGTCTTCTTGACGTTCAGCTGTAGTCCTGCTTTTGTGCTTTCCTCTTTAACTTCCATCAGTATTCATTTTAAATCATTACTGGTTTCTGGTAGTAGTATGGTATCATCTGGATATCTTAAATTATTGATATTTCTCCCTCCAATTTTTACACCTCCTTCATCTTGGTTCAACCCTGCTTTCCGTATGATATGTTCTGCATATAGATTAAACAAATAGGGTGATAAAATACACCCGTCTCACACCCTTTCCGATTGGGAACCAATTGGTTTCTCCATATTGTGTCTTTACAGTAGCCTCTTGTGCAGAGTATAGGTTGTGCATCAGGACAATCCGATGCTGTGGCACCCCCATTTCTTTTAAAGCATTCCATAGTTTTTCATGTTCTACATAGTCAAAGGGTTTGCTGTAATCTATAAAGCACAGGGTGATTTTCTTCTGAAATTCCTTGGTCCGTTCCATTATCCAACGTATGTTTGTGATATGATCTCTGGTGCCTCTTTCCTTTCTAAATCCAGCTTGGGCGTCTGGCATTTCTCGTTCCATATATGGTAAGAGCCTTTGTTGTAGAATCTTGAGCATTACTTTACTTGCATGGGATATTAAGGCAATAGTTCGATGATTACTGCATTCCCTGGGATCCCCTTTCTTTGGAATTGGGATGCATATGGAAAGCTTCCTGTCTGTGGGCCATTGTTTAGTTTTGCATATTTCTTGACAAATTATGTCAAAATGTGGACAGATTCAGTCTTGGTAACTTTTAGCAACTCTATTGGTATTTTAAGAGCAGTTTTCACCTCACATTCTAAAATGTCTGGTTCTTCATCATATGGTTCCTCCATGAATGAATTTGTCATCCTGGCATCTCTTTTATAGAGTTCTTCAGTGTATTGCTTCCATCTTCCTTTTATTTCATCTCAGTCAGTCAGTGTGTTCCCCTGTTGATTATTCAACATCCCTACTCATGGTTTAAATTTCCCTTTCATTTCTCTAAGATTTTGGAATAGTTCTCTTGTTCTAACTTTTTTGTTGTCCTCTTCTATTTCTATACAGTAACTATTGTAATAGTTCTCTTTGTCCCTATGTACTAGTCTCTGTATTGTTGCATTTAGGGTTCTGACCGTGTTTCTATCTCCTTTTGCTTTTGCTTTCCTTCTTTCTTTAACCATTTTAAGAGTTTCTTCAGTCATCCATTGAGGTTTTTCTCTCTTTTTAATGAGAGGTATTGTCTTTTTGCATTCTTCCCTGATCATGTCTCTGACTTCAGTCCATAGTTTTTCTGGTTCTCTGTCAGCTAAGTTTAAAGCCTCAAATCTGTTCCTTATTTGATCTTTATATTCTTCTGCGATGTTATTTAAATTGTATTTTGGCATTATGATTGCTTTGTTGTTGTTCTTTAGGTTTGCTCTGATTTTTGATACAACCAGTTCATGATATGTACCGCAGTCTGCTCCTGGTCTTGTTTTTGCAGACAGTATGGAACTTCTCCATCTTCTGTTTCCAATTATATAATCAATTTGATTCCTATATTGACCATCTGGTGATGTCCACGTGTACAGTCCTCTTTTCGGTTGCTCAAAAAATGTGTTTGCAAGTAACAAATTATTAGCTTTACAGAATTCAATAAGTCTTTCTCCTGCTTCATTTCTGTCTCCTAAGCCCCATTTCCCCACAATTCCTAGTTCTTCTCTGTTCCCTACTTTTGCATTCCAGTACCCCATGATTATCAGCATATCTTGTTTCGGTGTGTGATCAATCCTCCTGTAATTCTGCATAAAATCTCTCCTTCTTCTTCTGCATTTGACATTGGAGTGTAGACTTGGATGATGGTTATGTTAATAGGTTTCTCGTTTAATCTCATTGATATCACTCGTTCAGATCTTGCGTTGTAGCTCCTAATCGCTTTTGCTACATCACTTCTCACTATTAAAGCATCCCATTTCTTCTTGATTTCTCATTTCCTGCATAAAATATTTTGTAGTTGCCTGATTGAAAATGTCCCATTCCCATCCATTTTAATTCACTCACGCCAAGTATTGTAATGTTTCTTGCTTGACAATTTCTAACTTTCCCTGGTTCATGCTTCTCACATTCCATGTTCCTATTGTGTGCATCGTACAACTCCGTACTCTCCTTTCGCATCTGTGCACATCAGCCTGTGGGCTTTCTTTTGGCTTTGACCCAGCTGCGTCATTAGTCACAGCGCTACTCGTACTTGTCCTTTGTTGTTCCCTTGTAGCTCGGTGAGTGCCTTCTGACCTGGGGGTCTCATCTTCCAGCACTATCTCGTGTTGTATTTTGGATACTCTGTTCATAGGGTTTTTGTGGTAAGAAATGTTCAGAGGTGGTTTACCACTGCCTTCCTCTGAGTTTGGATGCATCTTAGTCTGGTGTCTCAGCTTTGACCATTCCACCTTGGGTGCCCCTGCTAGGAATCTAGCCTCTTGGTCTAGACTCCTGACAGCATTCCTCTCAGCTTCTTCAACACTCTCAACCCCCCTCACCACGTTAAGGTGTGCATCCTAAAGGGGGAATGTTGGTGGTTAGTCTATAAAAAATATAACTCTAGGTCGTGCTGGATATGAAGAAAGACTGGACATTAAACATCAACAAATCTGGATGTTAAACAATATTAAAAAATAAAATGCTCCCTATAAAATACAATTAGCTAGAACAGGGCTGGCATCAGCAGCCGGCAACCTTGGGCAGCTGCTGGGGCCCCAGTAACCCTGCAGGATTCACAACATGTGACTACTCTTGCTCCCCCCTTTATTTTAGAAAAACCTGAACAGCGCGGAGGCAGGTGGGTCTAGCTGCCATTTTAATTTATAGCAATACCCTTGACATAGCATTGCTCCAGGGTACTATGAGAAATTAAAATGGTGTCTAGGAACAGCTGTTCACCACTATTTGGAGTGCTGTTGCCCACAGCCAAGTAAGCCTGCCAGGGCCTGCCAGTAGAGCAGAAAGCCTACTAAAAGGTCTTTGTTCATGGTCACCTCAAATCTAGAGCCAGCCCTGAACTAGAATTTTTGAACAAAGGGCAGTAAGGGAAACAAAAATGCAGAAGCAATTTGCCTAGTCCATGTGCTGGTAACCTCGAGGCTGGATTACTGCTGTACACTCTATGTGGGGCTGCAATTGGCCTGGTTTGGAAGCTTCAGCTGGTGGTGCAAAGTGCAGTGGCCTGATTGCTGTTGGGAGCACATGGGTGACACATGTGAAACCACTCCTAAAACATCTGCACTAGCTGCCCATCTACTGCCAAGCCAGTTTCAAGGTCCTTGTATTAGTTTACAAAGCCCTGAACAGCTTACTGTAGATCCAGGGTATGTCAGGGACTGCCTGAATCTTATATCCTAGCTCAATCACTGAGATCATCCGCAGGAGTGTCATTGGTTGTCTCCCGAGTTGGTGAGGCTCATTTAACATTGACATGAAATCAAGCCTTCAATGCCATCAGCCCAGTTCTCTGGAATGCTCTGCCAACAAAGATTCAGCAGGTGCCTTCTGTTTTAACCTTTAAATGCCTGCTGAAAACCTTTCTGTTCTGCCAGGCTTATACAGGCAATTAAGAAGACATCTTTTTGCAGTAGCTGACCTTTGTTTTGACTGTATTTTTAAATGGTTTGTGCTGTATGGTTTTTATTTGTTGTAAACCGCTTTGTTTTTTTAAATGAAGCAGTATACAAGTATGTTTATAAATATTTATAAATAAAGATTGTGGTTGCAAAACTGGGAAAGGGTTTATCTTACTGGGGTGGAGATGTGGTGGCAATGAGAACAAATACTGGACTAAATAGACCAATGCTCAGACTCAGTATAAGGCAGCTTCCTAAGTTCTGAGGCAGAGCCACATCGATTGTTGGTAGAGTCATGCTTTGGACGTACAACATTCTAGGGTCAATCAATAGCATCTTTGCCTGTTCCTGATATTAGACAACTGTTCCTGATATTAGACAAGTCTGAGCTATCTATTGTTTTTGTTTGTTGTTATATGCCTTCAAGTCGATTACGACTTGTGGAGACCCTAAGAATCTTTTGGATGTATTCGTAGGATTTTCATGGTAAGAGGTATTTAGAGGTGGTTTGTTTAGGTGGTCTCTTGTTTAGGGGAGCCTATAAGTCATCGGTTGAGCAACAGCACATGCCTATTTGCAGAAGGTCACCGCTTAAATATCTAGCATTCTCTGTTAAGGCTACCCTTCTTCAACCTGATGTCCTATACATGCCTTGGACTACAACTCCATGACCATTTGCCATGCTGGGTGGGGCTGATGAGAGGTAGACTCCAACAAGGGCCACAGCAATCCGAAAAAATAACAGTCTGCATGGACCAGTGGCCTGACTCATTATAAAACAGCTTCATATTTTTATATTACATAGAAAAATAGATATTAGGGAGAAAGTTTCTAGCCTAACCTCCTTTCCCACACACCTGGTTTTTAAAATGATACAACCCTGAGACATATTAATCTCATCTGCTGTTTGTGAACAGTAGACTGGGGTGATTTGTGGAAGAATGTCCATCCAGATGATTATTAACATGACATTAAAAAAAAAGGAAGAACCAGAATTGATTTCATAATATCTTGGGACCTTCCTGACTAATTTCATTTTAACTATGCAAAATCTCTTCCCAAAGCAGCCAACATCATTTTTCCCAATGCCAAATTTTTAAAGTCAGTGAATGCAGAGTTGCTGAATTAGGAATTTATTTTTTTACAGAGATGGGAGTTAAACATGACTTCTTATTTGGGGCAAGGGGAACTAGGTTGCCTTTTCATCTGAATCTGCCAGATGCTCAGTTTCTCTCTCTCTTTCACTTCTCTTCCATGTCTAGATGTTTTTCTGTGCCTACTCTATTCATACATAAATCGTGAAGGTGTAACTTTAATATCAAGAGAGGCACATGGGTTTGGGGAACAGAATCATCCTCCCTTCTCCACCTTAACTTCCCAAATTGCATTATTTTATTCTTTGGGGTATAAAAACATGCCTCTGCCACCAGTTTATATGTACACAGGGCACATTTCTGAATAAACAATCATGGCTGCCTCCACTACAGTCAGTTGGTCCCAAAGAAAATAGACTTTTGTTCAAGAGGCAGTATTTTCGGAGCCTTATTTTCATACTTTCAAAGTAGGGCTGCACAAAGGTTCTCTTCCCACTCTCGTCAGACGTTTGTTTTCCATGAAAGTGGGAGGGCTCATCTGGATATATCTGGGGGTGTGGGGTTGGGTCATTTGACTCTCAGGTGTGGGAGATTACTTATTAAACTTACATTTATGAGGTGGCTAGAGAGCTTTTTCTCCATTATTTCTTTTTTGAAAAATCACCTATTAAGGTAAAAAGCTGAACTGAGTGGTCAGAAAGTGTGGCTCCTTTAATATCATTCCCAGTGACATTATTCCAAAACCCCACTTAGAAAGCATGAGGCAAGAGCTGACTTTCTAGTCATTTTCAAAGCTTTTTCTTTGTTGCTATGTGCCTCCAAGTTGTCTATGACTTATGGCGACCCTATGAATCAGTGACTTCCAAGACCTTCTGTCATGAACCACCCTGTTCAGACCTTGTATAGATTTAAAACAACCTACAACAGATCTATTCAACCAGTCAGCATCTATGGACATGCATAAGGAGGCAGCAAAATCTTCTTACAACTTATTCATGGTCAGTTGAATGCTTGAAAAGAACCCTTTTCATACAGATGTGTAGACAGAGAGATCAGTCCATGTGATCGGGAGCCCTGACATTACCGTTTCCAGTCATGTATAGAGAGACCCCTCTGCACATATAGTTGTATGTGTGGATGTTCTCTAAATGAAAATGGCCTGCCTTCAAGTCGATCCTGACTTATGGTGACCCCATGAACAGGGATTTCATGGTAAGCAGTATTCAGAGGGGGTTTACCATTGCCTTCCTCTTAGGCTGAGAGGCAGTGAGTGGCCCAAGGTCACGCAGTGAGCTTCATGGCTGTGTGGGGTTTCGAACCCTGGTCTCCCAGGTCGTAGTCCAACACTCTAACCACTATGCCACACTGGTCCTCTACAAACATTCAAATGAATATGCATAAATTTAGTAGAGCTTGTTCCCTCCCCCCCTATCAGCAGGTGCAGATACAGAATGATAGAAAAGAATTATTTATTAAGAATATTGAGAGAAGCCATGATATTTGAACTTTTGCAGTGTAGATATGCTCTTAAACAAAATAAAGGGTGCAATCCTGCCACTAGCAATCCTGGTTAAGTTCCTTGGCTTCCTTCAGTGTGTCTATGTGTGACTGAAGCCCGATTTACACATGCAGCAGAAATGAGTTGGTAGAAATCACGAGGCAGTAAAATGGATTCTCTCAACAGATGATAGAAAAGGGATGCTGGCTTTGAATGTTGCCCCATGGAACTACTTACACAGGAGTTATCCCAAAACTATAATAAGAAGTGTTGTATTCCATTCTACACAGCCCTGTAGCCAGCCTTCCTTGTTAAGTGGGGTGGCCTCTTTTCTTGTAGGACATTTTTTGTGTGTAGGGTATAGCTCCAGCCTATTCTCCCCACTTGTTGTTGGAGAGGATATAAGGACCAAGCCAGGGGAAGGGAAAGGCAATGACCTTTCCCCTCACTCCTCCTCAACGCACAGAGTGTGTTAACTTACATAATGGGCTCCAGAAAGGTCACGTTGACAGAAAATTTAGTATGAACAACTTAAATGACTGGCATATTTTTTGTTTCATAAGAAAAAAAAGATGTTAAGGATACAGTGAACAAGGGGATACCAAAAGGTGTAAAATAAGTAAAATAGTTTGTGCTATAACTAATCAGTTAAAAACTATTATGGAGCTTAAAAATGGACTCTTAAAAATTCAGTTTTTATCTTGTATCACAACATCAATAAAAAAGCAGATTTAGAAACAGAATAAAAAACCATTACAATGCAACTATAGGCCAGCATTTAGGGTGAGTGGTGCTAAGAACAATATGCATACCTTTCTTGTTGAAATCAGTAAGATGGAGTCTTTAACTTTGTAAAATATTTCCTGCATAATAACTTCCTTTCATAAATTTATAAAAAATTGTTGATGAACATGCAAGAAAGCATTCTAAATGGTCTGTTCAGAATGCACTTTTTCAGATACAGAAAAAAATGACATTTAGATTTTCTTTCCTGTTGGGCAATAAAGAGAAAACTTTTGAACTGGTTGCTATGTAAAGGACTAACTAAACAATTGTAAACTAATTGTGGAAAACAACTGGATTTTTTTTACAGGTTGCTGGGTTGATTTTTCTGTCCAGAAACCCTGGAAAGGACTTGTGCAGAGCTGCACATATTGGGAAATCCAGGCCTGAGTTATAGCTTAGGTGGTCAGTCAGCTAGCTAACTAGTATGCACAGCAGTGTTTCTATTCCTGCAGGACTGTTATCATTACTTGCCATTTAGTACTCAAGAAAAGGAAGAAAAAAATAGCCAGTATGATTGTGAAACTAGTGAGAAGTTTAAAAGAGTAAAGGGTAAGTTAGGGTAGATTTTTTTTCAGATCACTTTAAGTTATCTCTTTTTTTCACCCTTTAGCAATAAGCACCCAATCTTACTCTATTCAGAATAACAGCAGATTTTTAAAAAAACCCTCTTCTTACTGCAGGCAAACAAACATGTTTCTTTATTGCTGTCTGGGTAAAGAATACAACTGAAACTTAAAATCAGATCATTGGAAAATCCAAGGGATGGAGTTTAACTCTAGCCCATAATGCAAAGTTCTAATATTTAAATTTTCAAGGGTGATGTTACTATACAGGTTTTTTTTTTCAGGGTCACTTAAGTAATTATAGGTTTATTGCAATAAGGAAAAATCCACTTTCAGTCAGGGAAAGTGACCAGACTTTTGGTGGTTCTTCTAGATGAGGGTTTTGTTGCGCACTCACCCTGCCTTATTCATCACATTTTTCAGAGGGTCCTATTCATCAGTTACTCCTGTTCTTAAAACTAGCTATCATTCTTTAAATGGAGATTGTTATTGTCTGTCATGTCACAAATTAAAAAGCCAATTTTCTAAAAAGAATGCTAGCAGGGAAGTGAAGCGCAGCTCAGCGGGATGCTCCCATCCCCCCCCAACTAAAATGCAGGCCAGCAGACCAGAGGCCTCAAATATCTGAAAGCTGTGCACACTGCCAGGGAACCTGCCAAGGATATTGGTGAAGAGATGAGCGTCAACACATTCTGCGTGGCCTGCATGTTCAGGGAATGCTGGCAGTGTCTGTTCTGATATAGACTAGTATTCCCAGTGAGTCAGGATTCCCACACTGGGGGCTGTGAGGCGTCCTTCCCTGGCTCTCCCTGTCAGGTTCCTACCTGCTCATGGTTACTGCCTGTCTCTAGGGACCACCAGGGACTCCACCAGTCCGGACCGCACTCTCTTATGGTTTACCTATCCGCCCTAGCACAGATCTCAACAGATCCCCCTGCTAGGCAACCACCAGTCACGTCCTAATACTAGTATTCCCAGAGACTCTGAATACTGGTATTGTTATTCTCTTCACCACTGCCACCATTTGTTACAGTTCCCCTTCAGCCTTGGTCATTACCTTACCCTCCCTTCTGGTCTGTGAAACCCCAGCCAAGGATCAGGCCTTTGGTAAACCAAATTAAGTATTTATTAAAGATAACAAAGCTAACAAGATTAACAAGATTTCTTCTTAAGGCACATAAGCATATGGCTTTACTCAATACTAATCCGAACTCCATCTCCCTCCTTCTTCACGCTCTCCTGGCAAACAACTCTCTCAAACCCCACCAAGCAATCCACTCTTTCTCTTCTCCCCCCTATTCCACTCTCACTCTTCCTTTTATACATTCAGCCATTTTAAACACTCAGCCAATCATCTCGCATTCTACTGCCCATTCACTCCCCCTCTTTCACTCCACTTACCATGTATCTTCTAAACAACTAACACTTACCATATATACATTAATATAGGAACATTACAGGGGCACCTGTGCATGTGTGAGCATGCATGCATGCGTGCTCTCATTTGCTCCACCTTGGCTACAGGGCTAGTTCATAGAATCATAGAATAGTAGAGTTGGAAGGTGCTTATAAGGCCATCAAGTCCAACCCCCTGCTCAATGCAGGTATCCAAATCGAAGCATTCCCGACAGATGGCTGTCCAGCTGCCTCTTGAATGTCTCCAGTGTCAGAGAGCCCACTACCTCTCTAGGTAATTGGTTCCATTGTCGTATGGCTCTAACAGGAAGTTTTTCCTGATGTCCAATCGAAATCTGGCTTCCTGCAACTTGAGCCCATTATTCCGTGTGCTGCACTCTGGGACGATCGAGAAGAGATCCTGGCCCTCCTCTGTGTGGCAACCGTTCATGTACTTGAAGAGTGCTATCATATCTCCCCTCAGTCTTCTCTTCTCCAGGCTAAACATGCCCAGTTCTTTCAGTCTCTCCTCATAGGGCTTGGTTTCCAATCCCCTGATCATTCTTGTTGCCCTCCTCTGAACCTGTTCCAGTTTGTCTGCATCCTTCTTGAAGTGGGGAGACCAGAACTGTATGCAGTATTCAAGATGAGGCCTAACCAGTGCTGAATAGAGCGGAACTAATACTTCACGCAATTTGGAAACTATACTTCTGTTAATGCAGGCTAATATAGCATTTGCCTTTTTGCAGCCACATCACACTGTTTACTCATAATCAGTTTGTGATCAATGACAATTCCAAGATCCTTCTCACATGTTATATTGCTGAGCCATCTATCCCCCATCTTATAACTGAGCATTTGGTTTCTTTTTCCTAAGTGTAGAATGTTGCATTTATCCCTGTTGAATTTCATTCTGTTGTTTTCAGCCCAACAGCCTATCAAGGTCCCTTTGAATTTTGTTTCTGTCTTCCACGGTATTAGCTATGCCCCCCCAATTTTGTATCATCTGCAAATTTGATAAGCATGCTCTGTACCTCCTCATCCAAGTCATTCATAAAAATGTTGAAGAGCACTGGGCCCAGGACCGAGCCCTGTGGTACCCCACTCGTTACTTCTGCCCAGTTTGAGAAGGAACCCACTCTTTGGGTATGATTCTGGAGCCAACTGTGGATCCACCTGATAGTTGTTCCATCCAGCCCACATTTACCTAGCTTGCTAATCAGAACTAATTAAGAACATAAGAACAGCCTGCTGGATCAGGCCAGTGGCCCATCTAGTCCAGCATCCTGTTCTCACAGTGGCCAACCAGGTGTCTGGGGGAAGCCCGCAAGCAGGACCTGAGTGCAAGAACACTCTCCCCTCCTGAGGCTTCTGGCAACTGGTTTTCAGAAACATACTGCCTCTGACTAGGGTGACAGAGCACAGCCATCATGGCTAGTAGCCATTGATCGCCCTGTCCTCCATGAATTTGTCTAATCATCTTTTAAAGCCATCCAAGCTGGTGGCCATTACTGTGTCTTGTGGGAGCAAATTCCATAGTTTAACTATGCGCTGAGTAAAGAAGTACTTCCTTTTGTTTGTCCTGAATCTTCCAACATTCAGCTTTTTTGAATGTCCACAAATTCTAGTATTATGAGGGAGAAAAACTTTTCTCTATCCACTTTCTCAATGCCATGCATAATTTTATACACTTCTATCATGTCTCCTCTGACCCGCCTTTTCTCTAAACTAAAAAGGCCCAAATGCTGCAACCTTTCCTCATAAGGGAGTCGCTCCATCCCCTTGATCATTCTGGTTGCCCTCTTCTGAACCTTTTCCAACTCTATAATATCCTTTTTGAGATGAGGCGACCAGAACTGTACACAGTATTCCAAATGCTAATCAGAACCTCCTCAGAACCCTACAGCCTCATTCATATCATATTCTGCTGAATACTAGACCAGGCCAGACTTCGTGCAGGATTGTAGATAAGATCTGCATAATAAAAAAAGGAAAAGGTTGTATTCTCCTTTAGGTCTGTATATTATAAATCTAACTTGCTTAGCTAAATTGATTTTTACTTTGCTAAACCTGGATCATTACAATCAAGAGCAACATTGGTATTTATGGGTTTTTGAAATTTCAACAAGCTTCTAATTCTTGATGTGCTTTGCATTCTGCCTCCTTGTAATTAGGTAATGTTCCAGGATTTTGGGCCAATTGGCATGACAAACAGGTGCTTTGTTACTATAGTATCATTACAAGAGCCCTCCAGTCTGTCTCCTTTGACAGTTATGAAAGGCTCTTGTGAAGTTGTTGGGCAATACTGGGGACTCTGAATCAGATGTGAAGTGGAACAATTATTTATTAAAACTACTGGTGATGATTACAGGAGTGGCATACATCAGAAGATCAACATCTATGCTTGTGTGTTCTCCAATGCCGATTGTTAGAAATATTCAGTTTAAGTTTAAAGTAAAAAAGGAGTCTCACTCAGTGGAAGAGTAAAACAAGTAGTGCAAGTTGTTAGCTAGTTTTCCTTTTCCCTGTACCTGGTGCTATGTTTTGCAAATGCATGTGTGTCGGTGTATAACAGAACATGATTCACTGCATCAGGCTATGGTCTGCAGGTACATGAGGCCACCACCTTGCTGAAGCTAAGCAGGTCTGGGTCTGGTCAGTGCCTGGGTGGGAGACCCCCTGGGAACCACATGTATGCCTCCTCAGGTTCCATGGTGAAAGAAAGGTGGGTTATAAATGGAACAAATAATAAATAAATAAATAAACATCATTATACTTTAGGGACAACATTGTTCTATCCTTTTATTCTGTTTTGATTCTTCTTAGCTTTCTCTCTCTTCAGTATTTGCTATAAATATTTTAAACATTAAACAAAATAAACATTTTTTTAAAAAAATAAAACCTGCAGTATCTCAAATGTCCTCATATATTGTGCTGTATAGTCCCTAAATCTTAAAGTTTGTTGTTGTTTTTAACCAAGCTGATGTTGATGAAGTGCTTTGGATACCTTTTTTTGTTTTAGTAAACTTGACTTTTTATAATCTTTAGTCTTTCTTATGAATTGCTGCTTATGTGAATTGTTTGAAGCTGATATATTTTCTGCATTCCACTGTGAGTGCTGATTGTGGCAGACAAAGGGATCAATAAATGTTTGAACTATTTAACATAATATAGAAATGTGTATGTATGAACATCATTTGAAACCCCCAAATTCCCCTTCTTTTAAAATGAAATTCCATAATGTGTAATGCATTCTGAGCTATCAGAATGGCTCCTTCTGTAGATATGGGAATGCCACGCTGGCATTCCTTTCGGTGAGAAATATGAGTTTAGTGATGCTGGAAAGACCTCCAGCAAAGACCATGCAGAGGAACTGCCAATGGTCTGGGTGACAGTTTTATATGTTTATAAAAAGCTAGGCAATGAGTGCCTTCCACCGAACCTAGTTTTAGCATAAATGTGGACCTTCAGGGGTCATCCTTAAAGGAAGCTGCTATTATGAGAACAAAATATGATTATAATCACCAAATGTTATCAAGAAGCTCTCTTTTGCTGTACCTTTGAGCAGAGCTTGGAAAAGTTACTTTTTTTGAACTACAACTCCCATCAGCCCAATCCAGTGGCCATGCTGGCTGGGGCTGATAGGAGTTATAGTTTAAAAAAGCAACTTTTCCAAGCTCTGCTTTTGAGTATCTAAGCACCTTGACTCCAGTTATTTCTATTTTTGCCTAGGAAAGGCAGGTTAAGCATA
The DNA here is from genome assembly GCF_030035675.1 of Rhineura floridana. Classification (NCBI taxonomy): domain Eukaryota; kingdom Metazoa; phylum Chordata; class Lepidosauria; order Squamata; family Rhineuridae; genus Rhineura; species Rhineura floridana. Next base: position 64,429,253 of record NC_084490.1, read on the forward strand.
AGGCTTAGAGACAGCCAGGGCAAGAAAGTTCTAGTCTGTGTTTGCCAACCTCGACTTATGAGATATATTGTTGTTAAGCATGGATGTCAATCTGAGAACTCTAGACGTGCTGATGCCTTTCTCACCACCTGATTCACAACTGAAAAGTCAGCGTGGTCTAATGGTTGGAGTAGGACTTGGGAGACCAGGGTTCAAATCCCCACTCAGCCATGAAGCTTACTGAGTGACCATGGGCCAGTCATTGTCTCTCAGCCTAACCTACCTCAGATGGTTATTGTGAGGATAAAATGGGGAGGAGAACTATGTATGTTACCTTGGGCTCCTTGGAAGAAAGATAGGATAATAAATATAATAAATAAATAAATAAAACAACTAAATCACTGTCTAAAAGCACATCCTTATTCAGGTCTCTTAGAGCCTGGTTATGAGAGAACACCACAATTATGGTCACCAGTCAACTCATTAACATTAATTAGTAGATATTAAGCCTTAAGAGAATAGTCAGTCTAGCGCTAAGTTTAGCCACCTTGAATTGTCCCAGCTGTAACTCAGCAGCCATTCCAATTTGAATGTTGCCTCTTTAACCTATCCTTTTTCTTTCAGTAGCATTCTGCATATTAATCAATATTTCTATTTTGTAACAAAACTGTAGATTCTTGACTCTGAGATCTGGTCTGCTGTCTGAGTAATAATTCCCTCATATATACTAGTGTGCAGTGCAATGGCGCAATGTGACCCTGACCTAAATATCTCTTTACTCATGTTTGCAAGTAATGTGTGATCAAAGACATGTGGTAACATTTTGTCTTTATGCCAACAGGGGAAGCTGTCTTAGAATCCCTGTCAGGATGAGTTTGTGTCTGGCCTTTCCGAGAAGAGGAAAGCATGAGATTATGGGTATGGGTAGGGGGGAGACTTGAATGTCAGCAGGTCTCATGCAGCCCAGCCATTCAGAAGGTGTAGGTGTGCTTACTTAAGATGGCCCTGCCTCTCCCTTGATTCCTTCATGCTGCAGTTATAACATCCCTTTCTCCTTATTCTTAAGGCAATGCAGGATTAGCTGGCTGAACATAATGTTTTGAGGCTCACATTCTATAACTGTCTTAGAGTGTGTGGTCTTTTTCACTCGCTCTACATTGTTGGATTGAGTACAGTGTGTCTAATCTCACCTGGTCATTTGAACTGGCTGGCCTGACCTAACTAGGGTTGCTTCCAGACGACCTGTTTACTGAGCATTTGTCCTGATTTGTCTGCAAGGAGATTAGATGACATTGTATCAAGCAAATGTTATCCCACCCTTTCCAAAGCATTTCCCCATCTCTTTCCTTATTACCAAAAGTCTGAATTTTAGGGGTAGCAGGTTTGTTGTACAAAGTGCATCAAATCCACTGTAACTGCACAACCTGAATTTGCCCATATGTGATAGAACCCCACCTGGAAAATAGTGACAGTCTGGAAGCACCTCAGATCGCAATTGTGTCATGTGGGCACAAGACAGGCTGGGTGGCATTGGGCCTGTGACAGGAGGCTTCTGGACCTGGTCTTGGATCTGGCATGTGAGGAGAGGTGGTGGTGGTGGTGATGATGATTCTGTCAGCTTGGCACTGGCACACTTTATTTATTTATTCAATTTATTTATTATTTAATTTGTATCCCGCCCTTCCTCCCAGCAGGAGCCCAGGGTGGCAAACAAAGCACTAAAAACACTTTAAAACATCATAAAAACAGATTTTAAAATACATTAAAACAAAACAGCGTTAAAAACATTTTTTAAATAGCAACGTTAAAAAGGGTTAAAAACATTATTGAAAAAACATATGAAGCAATTCTAACACAGACGCAGACTGGGATAGGTCTCAACCTAAAAGGCTTGTTGAAAGAGGAAAGTCTTCAAAAGGTGCTGAAAAGATAGCAGAGATGGTGCCTGCCTAATATTCAAAGGAATGGAATTCCACAGGGTAGATGCTGCCACACTAAAGGTCCATTTCTTATATTGTGCAGAACGAACCTCCTGATAAGATGGTATCTGCAGGAGACCCTCACCTGCAGAGAGCAGTGATCGACTGGGCATATAAGGGGTAAGACAGTCTTTCAGGTATCCTGGTCCCGAGCTGTATAGGGCTTTGTACACCAAAACTAGAACCTTGAACTTGGCCCAGTAGCAAATGGGCAGCCAGTGCAGTTCTTTCAGCAGCGGGGTGACATGTTGGTGATACCCTGCTCCAGTGAGCAGTCTCGCCGCCACATTTTGCACCAGCTGCAGCTTCCAGACCAACCTCAAGGGCAACCACACATTGAACACATTACAGTAATCCAGCCTGGAGGTTACCAGTGCATGGACAACAGTGGTCAGGCTATCCCGGTCCAGAAACAGCCACAGCTATCTTATCATCCGAAGCTGGTAAAAGGCACTCCTAGCCACTGAGGTCACCTGGGCCTCTAGTGACAAAGATGGATCCAAGAGCAACCCAGGCTATGGACCTGCTCTTTCAGAGGGAGTACGAACCTATCCAAAGCAGGCAACTGACCAATTCTCCAAACTTGGGAACCACCAACCCACAGTGCCGCCTCCTTGCTAGGATTGAGACTCAGTTTATTGGCCCTCATCCAGCCCACCACCAAGTCCAGGCAGCGGTCCAGGGCTTGCACGGCCTCTCCCGATTCAGCTGTTATGGAGAAATAGAGCTGGGTATCGTCAGCATACTGCTGACACCTCGCCCCAAAGCTCCTGATGACTGCTCCCAAGGGCTTCATATAGATGTTAAACAGGATGAGGGACAAGATGGTACCCTGCGGCACCCCACAGACAGCTGCCAGGGGGCCAAAAGACAGTCACCCAATGCTATTCTCTGAGAGTGACCCTGGAGATAGAATCAGAACCACTGTAAAACAGTGCCTCCAATACCCAGCTCACCAAGTCAGCCCAGAAGGATACCATGGTCAATGGTAACAAAAGCCTCTGAGAGATCAAGTAAGAGTAACAGGGTCGCACTCCCCCTGTCCTTCTCCCGATAAAGGTCATCCATCAGGGCAACCAAGGCCGATTCAGTTCCATAACCAGGCCTGAACCCAGACTGTGATGGGTCAAGATAATCTGTTTCATCCAAGAGTACTTGCAGTTGCTGCGCCACAACCCTCTCAATCACTTTCCCTTAAAAGGGGGTATTTGCAACTGGTCGGTAGTTGTCACAAACCAATGGGTCCAGGGTGGGCTTTTTCAGGAACGGTCAGATCACCGCCTCTTTCAAGGTGGCTGGAACCACTCCCTCCCACAATGATGCTTTGACCACACCCTTGATCCACTCAGTCAGACCCCCTCGACAAACTTTAATAAGCCAAGAAGGGCAAGGGTCAAGAGGATATGTTGCTGGCCGCATCATCGCAAGCACCTTGTCCATGTCATCAGGCCGCATCAACTGAAACTGTTCCCAATAAGTTGCAGCAGACGTTGCACTGGACACCTCATTGGGGACTACAGTAGATGTGGATGGGGCATCAAGACTGCTACGGAGGCAAGCAACTTTACCCTCAAAGTGCCTTGCAAACAATTCACATTGGGCCTCCGAAGGGTCTAAGACTCCATTTCCTGGAGTTGATGTCAACAAACCCCTGACAATACGGAAAAGCTCCACTGGACGGCTACTTGAGGATGCGACAGTGGCAGAGAAGTGAGCCTTCTTCATTGCCCTCACCACCACACAGTAGGCACAGCTTTGCTGTTTTACTCATGCCTGATCAGCCTCACAGCACATCTTTCACCACTTGCGCTCTAGCCATCATCCAGCCTGCTTCATTGCCCTTAGCTCACTGGTGTACCAAGGTGCAAGCAGGACTCCACAGTGCCAGAGAGGGCGCTTGGGGGCAACCGTGTCGAGAGCCCGACGCGCCTCACTGTTCCGCAGCATGACAAGGGCTTCAACAGGGTCACCTGCTCTATCTACTGGGAACTCCCCCAGGGCATTCAGGAATCCAGTGGATTCCGTTAGGCTCCAGGGCCGGACCGTCTTAATCTTTCCACCACCCCTGCAGGGAAGGATCGGAGCCATAAGTCTAAACTTCATCAGGAAGTGATCTGACCATGACAATGAGATGACATCCACCACCACCCATCTCCAGACCACCCCTTCCTCCATCTGGAGCAAAAACCAAGTTGAGGGTGTGCCCTGCCCTATGTGTTGGGCCAATAACAACTTGAAACAGCCCCATGGTTGTCATGGAGGCCATGAAGTCCCGAGCCAGAACACTAGAGGCAGCCTCAGCATGGACATTGAAATCACCCAGCACTATTGTTCTGGGCTCCTCCAACGCCACAGCCAAGATGACCTCCACCAGCTCGGTCAGAGAAGCTGCCGGGTAGCAGGGTGGATGGTACACCAGCAGCAACCCTAGCTTACTGTCTCCTCGGCCGAACACCAGGTGCAGACCCTCACAGCCAGCTCCAAGACAGAGTGGTTTCCTGATGACCTTCCCCCCCATCCCTGCAGCCTATGCTGGTGCTGCACGGAGTATCCAGGTGGGCAAAGTTGGGTCAGATCAGCTCCTCCAAGCTCACCCACCCAGGTCTCGGTAATGCACACCAAATCGGCACCTTCATCCACAATCAAGTCATGGATGAGAGTGGTCTTATTATGTACTGATCTGGCGTTAAACAACAATGCACACAGGCCAGTGGGCACAGCAGATGAGAGGAGTGGCAGCAAGGAACAAGGCACAGATAGCCTTGCCTTCGCCTTATGGTGCATAGACAATGAAAAGTGAAGTGCAACACATGCATTAATTCTTAAAACTAGATTATCTTGTTAGACAACTGGGATCTTACACTTCTCCAGTTGTCTTGTTTGAAGACCCTACAGGTGTATAAAAAAACAGTTCTGCTTTCATTATTCAAAGCTTGATATCTCTTGCTACTGACAAAAATCTTAGCTCTCTGGGTCCTGGAAACTGGAAATGGAACAAGCAGGTTATTTGCAATCATAAAGGATTTCTGTTATTATAGAGGGGGACTTTTCTTGAACTGCATCACATAATAAATTAACATTTGGTAAATAGCTGACTGAATGAAATAGTGTCTGGTGGTTACTATCATTGTCCTATGGAATATTCTACTGAAGTGTTCATCATTATGACAAGTTTGTGTGGAGACAGGGCTTACATACTGTAAGGATCGCTAAAGACCGTGCTACATGTCTTGTGTCCTCTCTGCAGATAGATAATGCACCTTCTGTAGGATCCTGTTAAAGAGCCAAGCCACCCATTGTCAGGGATGTGAAAGGCTGATTTTCTGCTTATGACTGCAATAGCATGCCCAAGTGCAGCACCTTGCTATTAATAGTAGCAATAATGTATCAGAATACAGGAAGCTAACTAATTCAGTTTTGTCTACACTGACTGACAGCAGCTCTCTAGGGTTTCAGGCAAGAATATTTCCCAGCTCTACTTGGAGATGCTGGGGCTTAATCCTAGGACCTTCTGCATGCAAAGCATGCGTTCTGCCATCTGGCCATGGCCCCATCCTAATGGTTATCTCTTTCTATAGGAAATCATTTCATTTTGTGGGAAAAAGTAAAGTGGTGCATTGAGGATACCATCAGGGTGGGGACAAAACTTGCTTCCAAGCCAGCTTCTATCTGCATAGCTTCTTCCTGGGTTCTCTTTCCCAGTCATTCTAGAATGTGGCTGAATGTAGGACTGGTTTATCTCTATATATAAATGGAGAGTTGCAAAAACGGTTCCTGGAATGTTTCAAGCAGTTAGCACAATGTTCTTTGGTTAGGTGACATCTGGTAATCTCTAAATATTCCATAGCTGTGATATTCTTCCATTGTGGCTCAGCCTACGTAGTTAACATGTTGATGTAGTTTATGTCAGGGGTAGCTATGTGGTGCCCTCCAGATGCTATTGGGCTCCAGCTCCCATCAGCTCCAACCATAATGGCCAATACAGTAGGGCCCCACTCATATGGCTGGTTACGTTCCAGACCCCCGCCTAAAAGCGAAACCTGCCGAAAAGCGGAACTCATTCAAAAGAATGGCACCCAATGCCCGAAAAACACTGTAAAAGTGGAACAAGCTCCATATGAGTGGGGCCTTACTCTAATTGAAAGCCGCCGTATTAGCAGAATGCTGCAAAGAGGGCCACCGAAAAGCGGGCCCTACTGTAGTAATAGATAATGGGAGTTGTACTCTGGAGGGCACACATTGGCTATCCTGGTTTATATTCTTTCAGGATACATCACAGATATGCAAGAGTTATTAGAAGAGGCAGTTTATGTATTAATGAAGGCCACAGAAGGGGTAAAAGCACTCTCAGATCTCCAGTTGCTGCTCTTAAATGCCAGATCGGTATATAATAAAACCTCCCTTGTCCACAATTTGATTGTGGACGAGGTGGCCGATCTGGCATGTATAACCGAGACCTGGGTGGGTGAGCAGGGAGGAGTTGGTCTCTCCCAGCTCTGTCCACCGGGGTACTTGGTCCAGCATCATGGTAGATCTGAGGGTCGGGGAGGTGGGGTTGCTGTGGTCTATAAGAGTTCCATCTCACTCACCAAGCACCATGTCCATGAAGTTACTGGTCTGGAGTGTTTGCACCTTGTGCTGGGCCAGCGAGACAGGCTGGGAATCCTTTTGATGTACCGCCCACCTTGCTGCCCAATGGCTTCCCTAACTGAGCTGACGGAAGTGGTCTCGGAGGTATTGCTGAGATCCCCCAGACTATTAGTACTGGGGGATGTCAACATCCATGCCGAGGCTACTTTGTCCGGAGCAGCTCAGGACTTCATGGCTTCCATGACAACCATGGGGCTGTCTCAATATGTTAGTGGTCCAACACATGTGTCGGGGCATACTCTAGACCTTATATTTGCTACTGGACATGGGGATAGTGATCTGGAAGTGGGGAGTCTTACATCTCTCCCTTTGTCATGGACAGAACACTGCTTGTTGAAGTTTAGACTGTCAGTAGCCTTTCCCCTCTGCAAGGGTGGGGGACCTATTAAATTGGTCTGCCCCCAGAGACTAATGAATCCTGAAGGTTTTCAAAGGGCTCTGGGGGATTTTCCGGCTGATAGGACTGGCGCTCCTGTTGAAGCCCTGGCTGATCTGTGGAATGCGGAGATGACCCGGGCTGTTGACACGATAGCTCCTGCGCACCCTCTCCTGTGTAGAGCTCATACAGCTTCTTGGTATACTCCAGAGCTGAGAGCAATGAAACAAGATAGGAGGCGGCTTGAGCAGAGACAAACTCCCGACGGATGCAATTATGCGCTGGTTTGTGCTTCTACCAAGCTGTATGTAGGCGCGGTGAGGGCGGCGAAAAACAACATTTTGCTGCCACTATTAAGTCATCTCTCTGCCGCCCAGTGGAGCTTTTTAGAGTTGTCCGAGGGCTACTCCATCTAGACCTTCAGGACACGGTAGAATCATCGGTGGCCCACTGCAATGAGTTTGCTGATCACTTCCAGCATAAGATCTCATGCATCCGCCGGGACTTAGACTCCCAGTTTATAGCAGTTGATCCTAACGAGGTGTCCGGAGCACAGTCTTGTCATGTTTTATTGGATGAGTTCCAGTTGGTTCAGCTCAAGGACGTGGACAAGGTACTTGGACAGGTACGTGCAACCACTCCGATACTGGATCCTTGCCCCTCCTGGCTAATAAAAACTAGCAGGGATGGAACAGTTGGCTGGGCCAAGGAAGTGGTAAATGCCTCTTTACGAGAGGGAGTGGTCCCTGGCTGTCTGAAAGAGGCAGTGGTGAGACCACTTCTGAAAAAACCTTCCTTGGACCCAGAAAATTTCAGCAGCTACAGACCAGTAGTGAATGTTCCATTCCTGGGCAAGATCTTGGAACGAGTGGTTCCTGGCCAGCTCCAGGTGCTATTGGATGAAACCAATTATCTAGATCCATTTCAATCAGATTGTAGGCCTGGTTTTGGCACTGAGACAACCTTGGTCGCCCTGTTTGATGACCTATGTCGGGAGAGAGACAGAGGGAGTGTAACTCTGTTGATTCTCTTTTTTTTTTTAATAATAATTTTTATTCAGATTTTCACAAAACATACAAAACAAAATCATAAAACATTCAAAGACAAAAAACAAAATCAAAAATAGTTAAACAAAAAGAAAAAAAGAAAAAAAAAACAAAAATAAAAAATAAAGAGTAAAATATTGACTTCCCATTTGTCAAAGATCAAATCAGTTATAAGTCTATAATATATAACAATCCTGTCTCTTAAGTCATATTATAAAATCACTTTCCTCCAGTAGTTATCTTACTTAATCATCAAATCTCATAAACATTACTTTATTCTTTCCACAAAAAGTCAAAGAGAGGTTTCAATTCTTTAAGAAATATATCTATCAATTTTTTTTTCCAGATAAGCATATCGATTAATCCATCTCATTACTAATTATGATAATCTTATTGTCATAACCATAGTCAAAATAAACATTTCAATTAATCCATCACATCAGAATCTGTTAGGTTCAGTAATTTCAGTAGCCATTGTTCTATTATCTCTATTAGTTCCATTTTCCATCTTCCATCTTCAGTAGTCTTGTTAAGTCCAGTAATTTCAATATCCAATCTTCCATTATCAGTATTCCATAATAATCTTGCTGTCAAAGCCATAGTCATATAGTAAGAGTCTGATGGGAATTACCTCTATCCCAAATATTTTCTTGCCATCCATTCTGAATAGGTTGCTGAAATACTGCTGTAAAATCATATCTCTGTTCTTTTTTTCAAAATACACTGGGTCATCTCTTAAAAGTTTTTCCATTGTCACATGGCTGCAGTTAATTCCATAGATTTTCTCTATATTGGGCTCCATCACATCATTCCAGTCCAGAAGATAATCCATACCATTGATAACTTTATCTCTAGAATCTTCATTAATTTCTTCAGAGATAACATTGAGTTCCAAACAATAGATTTTATTTCTAAAGTCCATAGACTCCAAATCTTGTTCCTGTTCCACGTTTGTTCCAATCTCCGGGATCTCCTCTCTCACAGGGACCCCTATTCCAGTCTCCAGGGTCTCCTCTCTCACAGGGACCCCTGTTCCAATCTCCGGGGTCTCCTCTCTCACAGGGACCCCTTCCAGGGTCACCTCTCTCACAGGGACCCTTATATCTTTAATCTCCTGCTTCATTTTACTCAATTCAATTTTCGTTATCTCAATCTCATCCATTATTTTCTGAAACATAGTTATTTCCAGATTCTCAGCCACTTTCTTAATTGCCATTTTAAAAGAAAAATATAGGAAAACCACTTCTTATTTCAGCAACAATTGGGTTAATACTCCAAACTTGGTGACATCACAGTATAAACAGAGCAGACAGCCTTATCTCTCCAATAGTTAAGTAAACAAAATGCAGTTCCCAGGATCGAAACAATTAATGGCAATCGTCAAGAAACAGATTCGTCAAAATAAAATAGACCAAAAAGAGAGTAGTCTCAAAACAGTATAATATTTTTCAAAATAAAAATCTGGAATAGAAATCCCTCTTCAGTGTATATCTTTAGAATGCAAATCCAGGACAGCTTTTTGCAACAAAAACAGAGATAAGCTATTAATTAGTGCGTAGCAGAGAGAAGTTACGGCTCCCCAGTGAGATGTCAAAAACCGATCAATCTGGCAAATCTCTTTTAAACAGCAACAATTTAAGTCAAGTAAAAGAAAAATATAGAAAGAAGGGTGCTTGCCTGTTAGTGCGTTCTCTCTTAGAAGATAAGATGAACGTTCGCTTTAACAGATAGAGCTTGCTGTTGAAAATCCGTCCCACCTTCGTCGGCTGGACCTCGTCCCATAAATTAATGAGATCTGGTCGTCCCAACAAAAATAGGCTTTGAGGTTAATCTCTTCGTTTCTCCCTACCCGGGAGAAGTTTAATCAGTCAAAAAAAAAGAAAAAACTGACTGATATATCTGAATAAGCTTCTTTTGAGGCAGGAGCCCGTCTCAAAAGCAGGCACAGGCTAAGTCACCCTTCCCGGAAGTCAACTCTGTTGATTCTCCTTGATCTCTCAGCGGCTTTTGATACCATCGACCATGGTATCCTTCGGAGGCGACTTGCGGAGTTGGGAGTTGGAGGTACTGCTTGGCAGTGGTTCCACTCCTACTTGGCGGGCCATCTCCAGAAGGTAGTGCTTGGGGAACATTGCTCGACACCGTGGGCCCTCCAGTGTGGGGTCCCACAGGGGTCGGTTTTGTCTCCCATGCTTTTTAACATCTATATGAAGCCGTTGGGAGCGGTCATCAGGACTTTTGGAGTGCGTTGTCATCAGTACGCTGATGACACGCAGCTCTACTTCTCCTTTTCATCTTATTCAGGTGAGGCTGTCGATGTGCTGAACCGTTGCCTGGCCACAACAATGGACTGGATGAGAGCTAACAAACTGAGGCTCAATCCTGACAAGACTGAGATGCTGTTGGTGGATGGTTTCTCTGATCGGATGGTGGATACATACCCTGTCCTGGATGGGATTACACTCCCCCTAAAGGAGCAGTTTCGTAGTCTGGGAGTCTTTTTAGACTCTTCCCTATCACTTGAGGCTCAAGTAGCCTCTGTGGCATGGAATGCGTTCTATCAACTTCGGTTGGTAGCCCAGCTACGTCCCTATTTGAGTAAAGAGGACCTTACATCAGTTGTTCATGCTCTGGTAACCTCGTGTCTGGACTACTGCAACGCGCTCTACGTAGGGCTGCCTTTGAAGACAGTTCGGAAGCTACAGCTAGTGCAAAATGCGGTGGCCAGATTGTTACCAAGGACCAAGCGGTCAGAGCACATAACACCTGTTCTGGCTCGCCTACACTGGCTACTAATATGCTTCCGGGCCAGAGTCAAAGTGTTGGTATTAACCTATAAAGCCTTATATGGCACGGGACCATGATACTTGTCGGAACGCCTCTCCCGATACAAACCGGCCCGTACTCTACGTTCTACTACGAAGGCCCTCCTCCGGATTCCGACTCATAGGGAGGCCCGGAGGGTGGTGACAAGATCTAGGGCCTTCTCAGTGGTGGCCCCCAAACTGTGGAATAGTCTCCCCGAGGAGGTGCGCTTGGCGCCGACATTGTTATCCTTCCGGCGCCAAGTTAAAACCTTCCTCTTTTCCAAGGCATTTTAATTTAAGTTAACTTAATTTTTAAAATTTGTTGTAACTGATTTTAGATTGTTCTATTTTTATATGTTCTGTTGTATTATATTGTGTGATTTTATTGTATTTCTTGTGTTCACCGCCCAGAGAGCTATTGCTAGTCGGGCGGTATAAAAGTCTAATAAACAAATAAATAAATAATAAATTAGAATGCAGAGGAGTGACAGTCCCCATTAAGAAACAACCATTACTAATAAATAGGCTGTGATTATGTCTTCTGGGAGACGTTTGGAAGCATCAGAAATTCTTCTCAGAAAGAGGATTCTGCTTAAGTGGGCCCTGATTATTTTACCTTTGAAACATGGATCAAAATACTCAGATTTTTAGGACTAAAAAGATACCCTCGCACTCTGGCTGTGATTATTTGCCCATCTAATATCTCTCTCTTTCTCTCTGGCCCTAGCCCACAACAAACAAGATGGATCCCTACTTTAGGGTCTAGGGCTTGTAATGAGTTCACCCTTCCCTTTTGGGGGAAAGTGCTTGAGCAAACAGTTGCCATACAACTGCAGGTGCTATTGCATGGAAAATGAGATTGGTCCTTTTCAGTCTGTTTTCAGAGATGGTTTAGCACATAAATTGCTTTTGCCTCCTTCATGGATTGCCTAGCTAGGGGGCGGATGCGCATGGAGAGTAGGCAAGCTAATAAAAACATTTATTAGAAGACTAATAACTTCTGTGGATTTATTTGTAGGACTCTCTTAAAAGCTAGGTTTGCAATATAAGGGTGAACTCATTAATCCAGCTTTCCTGCTAGAGGCCCAAGTGGTATCAATGACACAGAATACCTCTTACCAGCTGAGAGTGGTGCACCAACCTCAATCTCTCTTGGACAGAGATAGCTTGACCAGAGTTAGCTGTGCTCTGGTAACCTTCAGAACCATCCGCTGCAACTTGTTACACACAGGGTTACCTTTGAAGACTGCCCAAAATTTAGTTGGGTAGTTAGTTTAAAGTATAGCCACTAGGTTACTAACAAGGACCAGTCATTGAGACCAGATCTCACCACTGCTTAAAGAGCTTCAGTGGCCCATCTACACAGGGCCGGCTCCAGGAATGCAGGGGCCGTTGGGCATTAGCCTGCCCTGGGCCCCTCTGCTTCCCTTCCGCGATCCCGTGGATCGCAAGACGAGCTTCCGAACCGCCCGCCATCCCCCACCATCCCCAGCGCTTCATCTGCCTTTCTCTGCTGTTTGCGCAGGGTTGCCATCAATAAAGATGGCAGCTGAGGTTTCTGTAAGGTACTGAAGCCTTTGCCGCCATCTTGGTTGATGGCATGCAGCACGTGCATTGCTGCCATCAACCAAGATGGCAGCAGAGGCTTCAGTCCCTTACGGAAACCTCGGCCACCATCTTTATTGATGGCAACCCTGCGCGAACAGCAGAGAAAGGTAGGTGAAGTGCAGGGGATGGCGGGCGGCTCAGAAGCTCATCTTGCGATCTGCGGGATCGCGGAAGGGGAGTAGAGGGCCCCTCAGGGGCCTCCCAGGGGCTCCTAGAGCTGCAGGGCCCTCGGGCCAGTGCCCAACCTGGCTGCCCTTTGGAACCGGCCCTGCATCTACATAAGGGCATTCTCCCACATTAATCTGCCCAGGCACTGAAATTGGAACTTCTCTGGGTACCCTAAGAAACATCTGAGGAATTTAACAGAAAGCCAACATAATTTCAATGACTAGTGAAATTGTTGGGGGTTGGGGAGGTCCATTCATCCTATGTTGATTTCAAATTTTAGCTAAGGTTAAGTTTCTCAGGTACAACAACTGTGAAATTTTGAAGGAAGCTAGAAGTTTCTGTGAAGCTACCGAAGTATCTCTGGGGATTTTGCATAAAACTGATTGTTTGGTAGGTATTCAGTTTTCCTTATATAGCAGCTCTACATATAATTCCAGTAATGCCTGTTTGAGAAGCACTTATTGATCTAACAAAATGTATTTTAGTTTTCTCATCGGTTTTCTTTTCTTACTTAATTTGGACTATACTTGAATAACTATGTAACTGGCGGAACTTTTCTGTAATTTCTTCCTGTCCTTTTTGCTCCCAAAGGGACATCTGATAATGCTGATATGACATTTGCATATGTTTCATTAATTACTTGATGGGCAATTAGGAAAGCATTTTTAACCACTTCATCTGTGCAATTCTGCTTTTATAACATTGTTCTGTAAAACACACTCAGGTGATTTACTCATCAGTGCTACTTTAAAGTCTGAAAATTGCTGTTGGGGAACTCAGAGCAGCAATGAAATGAATAGCTGATTTGTGACATATTGAGATTGTCCCATCTCACTTTATTAACCAAGTGCTTGAATAGATTTATGGATGCGTTTGGTGGAAACCTTCCATGAAATATGAAGCCACTTTTAAAATGAGCATATGTACACCTATATAGATCATATCACAGTCACTACCAATCAGGAGTGTAGTGGTCCAGGGTCTCAGGGGACTTAGACCCTTTACATTTTTGGGAGCAGGGTCCCAACAGAGTTCCTATGTCTCCAGCTTCCTGTGAGCCAATCAGCATGAAAGGAGAGTGTGTTGGCTACTGAGAAGAGTATTCTAACATCCTTCCTTGTTCTTTCCTGCTGATTGGAGCCAATCAGAGTAAAAGGAGGTGAGCCAGGCACTGAGAAGACTCTTCTCAATAGCTAACATACTCCCCTTTTGTGCTGATTGGTTCCTAGGGACATCTTTTGTTGTGAGAGAAGTTGCATGTGAGAAGAACTGAGGAGTGTGGAGATGACAACGGAGAACAAGTGAGTGAGGGGGTGTGGCTGTGAGGGGACATGGCATGACTACTGTGAAGAAATCCTGCACTTCTGAATTTGCCACTACACTAATGCTACCAAAGTGGGGGAGGCAGGGGGAGGAAGAGAGAGACAGTAGAATTAATTTGAAAACCTTCTTATTCAATCCTGTCATATAGTCACACTTATGGTTGCCCAGTCCTCCCGGTAGCCCTTCCAAATCCAGGTAGTTCTTTTAGATCTAGAAGATGTGATCACCAGCTCAGGGCCCCTGAGGTTAGCAGCTTAAGCTAGAAAGTGATGTGCAGAAACCAGAAGGTGTTGCTCTGTTGGCCAAGCAAAGGCAGAATCCCCAAAAATGTCATTGCCTGTTTACCACCACCACCCTGCATTAAAAGAACATGTGGGGTCAGGGAGTCTGCCAGGCTTCCCCCATGTCCCTCAGTCTTACTTCATGTAGACTTCCTGAACTCTTCGCTGCCACCAATTCACACAGAATATTTTATAGACCCTACAAATAGCGTGCATTGAAGGCTTTAGAAATTAGATTGACACCACCACTGAGAGACTGGATAAATCTTAAATTATGTTTGTGGTTTATTAAGAGAGGTGCTTTTTATAAAAGGGAATACTGATACTTATTTTGGGTCTTTCAAGGTGCTTGCTGATGGGCTGTAGAGTTCTAAAGACTCCAGAGACTCTGTTGCTGACCCCAGCCTCTATCAATCTCCCTAAACCTCCACCCCAGCCAAATATTCCCACAACCCAGTCCAGATACTGGGGCCAGTCTGCCTCTGTACCCCAAAACTTCTCTGGTTGTGCCCCCAGCAGTGTGGACATTTTAGCCAGTGTTAAAACCCCGCTTGTGTCACTTCCTTCTGGCAACACCTTTCTTCAGGGCAGCCTGTCAGTCCAACTCAGTCATAAGAACATAAGAGCCTGCTGGAGCAGGCCAGTGGCCCATCTAGTCCAAAATCCTGTTCTCACAGTGGCCAACCAGATGCCCATGGGAAGCCCACAAGAAGGACCTGGGTGCAAGAGTACTCACCCCTCCTGGGGTTTCTGGCAACTGCCCCCAACTATGATGACAGAACACAACCATAATGGCTAGTAGCCATTGACAACTTTATCCTTCATTAATTTGTCTAATCCCCTTTTGAAGCCATCCATGTTGGTGGCCATCACTGCCTCTTGTGGGAATGAATTCCATAGTTTAACTATGTGCAGTCACCAGTCCCTTCTGATCTTCACCAGATAACTATTAATGACAAGCTGGGTATTAATATATAGGCCTCAGTTCTTCTCTCAGCTATTCTCATCAACCAATTACAACTATTCCCACCTGCCTTCCTCTTAACTAACAGTTAACTGGAACCTCCAGCCAATCAGAAAGAGTTTATCTGGTCCAGGCCCCATTTAATATAATCTGAAAGCGACCGTTTCACTCTTCTCTCAGAACCTGTCATTGATCACTGCTAAGCAGACTTGTAACAACATACAAAACAATGCCTCACGACAGTCACAGAGGCAATACATCATTTTTTCTTTGTTCTAAGCACAAACATAAACAAGCCCATATATAGTGTTTCTCCACAGGGCCACATGAACAAGCTCCACTGTTAATGTACGTCATACCTATGCCCCGGCACAATTCATGGTGGAAATGCTTTCCCAGTGTGCACTGTGATGTTCCTATAAAGGGTAATAGAGGGTAAGTGTTGTTGTTTTAGAAGATACATGGTAAGTGGAGTGAAAGAGGGGGAGTGAATGGGCAGTAGAATGCGAGATGATTGGCTGAGTGTTTAAAATGGCTGAATGTATAAAAGGAAGAGTGAGAGTGGAATAGGGGGGAGAAGAGAAAGAGTGGATTGCTTGGTGGGGTTTGAGAGAGTTGTTTGCCAGGAGAGCGTGAAGAAGGAGGGAGATGGAGTTCGGATTAGTATTGAGTAAAACCATATGCTTATGTGCCTTAAGAAGAAATCTTGTTAATCTTGTTAGCTTTGTTATCTTTAATAAATACTTAATTTGGTTTACCAAAGGCCTGATCCTTGGCTGGGGTTTCACAGACCAGAAGGGAGGGTAAGGTAATGACCAAGGCTGAAGGGGAACTGTAACAAATGGTGGCAGTGGTGAAGAGAATAACAATACCAGTATTCAGAGTCTCTGGGAATACTAGTATTAGGACGTGACTGGTGGTTGCCTAGCAGGGGGATCTGTTGAGATCTGTGCTAGAGCGGGGAGAGAAATCATAAGAGAGTGCGGTCCGGACTGGTGGAGTTCCTGGTGGTGCCTAGTGACAGACAGTAGCCACGCGCAGGTAGGAACCTGACAGGGAGAGCCAGGGAAGGATGCATCACATGTGGTGGGAGTAGCGGTGGGATACGAACAACAGAGAATCCAGATACGAATACTAGAGAATCCAGAACAGTGGTGTGGCAAACAGAAATAACAAAAGAAGATTTCTTGTGAGAGTGACTGGCAAAGAGTGTGTGGCAAAGAGTGAGTGAACTCAAACACCATGGCTGAATACATAAAAATGAAAAGAGAGGAGCTGGTGGAGAAGTGCATAACATTCAATTTACCTCACGAGGGTAAAGGGGTAGATGAATTGAGGGTAGCACTTATAGGATTTGCTACTGCCCAGCAAAAACAACCTGTCAGGGAAGAGACCCCAGAAGGATATTTAAGCAATCCCGCTTATATAGAGTACTTGAGAGAGAAGTTAAGATGGGAGGCTGAGGAAAAAGACAAGCAGAGGGAGTTGGAAGCTGAGAGATTGAAGATGGAAGCTGAGAGATTGAGGATGGAAGGTGCAGAGAAGGAAAAACAGAGGGAGTTGGAAATTGAGAGAATGAGATTGGGGTTTGAGGAGAGGGAGAAGCAACGAGCATTGGATGCTGAATTACAAGTAGAAAAGTTAAAATTTGATAGAGAGAAATTTCACTCTGAGGAGACAAGGAAAGACAGAGATGGAGCAAAAATAAAAATTACTCCAAAGGACTTTGCTGTCTATGAGCCTGGTCAAGATCCTCAAATTTACCTCAGCACCTTTGAAAAAGCAGCTCAGTTGTGGGGGCTACCTGAAGATAAATACATGCAGTATTTATCAAACCTGATTAAAGGGGAATTGGCTGAGGTATACCAATATTTCCCCTCAGACAGGCCCGTCACCTATGCTGAATTCAAAGAAGCAGTGTTTAAAAGATTCAGACTGGGGCCTGATTATTTTAGAAAGCTTTTCAGAAACTGCCAGATACAGACAGGGAGGTCTTTTGTGGAACTGGGAGCAAAGTTGATGGATATATTTGGAAAGTGGATGAGTAGTGCCAAAGCTCAGTCAGTGGAAGAGGTGAAAAGCCTCATGATACTGGATCAATTATACCATCAGTTACCACCAGAAATAAGGCTCCTGGTCAAAGACCGTTCCCCTACATCTGTGCAGGAGGCCACAGAGATGGCGGATCACTTCGCCTCCAATAGAACTGGCTGGGTGGGGAAAACATCAAGAGAGTTTAAACCCAGACCATATAGTGCTGGCAGAAGGGATGTGGTACCACAGCGAGTGAGTCCTCCATTAAAATCTGAAGGGCACAGGACACCCCAGAGTGGATCTGTGTACCCTAAAAGTGAGAAGAAATTATGCTACAAATGTGGTAGACCGGGGCACCTACGTTTTCAATGTGAGGTTGCCAACCCCATTAGTAATCCTGCTCAGACAAGGGCAGTGAAAACAGAGCCCAAGGCTTTAGAAACAGCGAAAAAGGTTCAGTTCTGCCAGATAAACTGGACAGAAGTAACAGACCTGGATTCAAGTCTGAGAGAGGAAGTGAGTGTACAAGGGGCAACTTATTGGGCATTGCTTGACACTGGTGCCGCTCAGACGTTACTGAGGCCAGATTTAATAAAATCTGAAGAAATATTACCTCAGGAAACAGTGACTATCCAAGGAGTGAGGGGTCAACCAGAAAGTTTGCCTGTGGCCCTAGTGAAAATGGAATGGAGAGGCCGAAAGGGCCAATATAAAGTTGGTATTAATGCCCAGCAACAAGAACCAGTAATACTGGGAAGAGATGTTATGGGGGCACAGGGGAAAATATATGTAGTGACCAGACAGCAAATTGGCAGAGAAAAAGAAGCCATATTAAGGGGGGCTGAAACAAACAGGATGGAATCTGTTAACCAGCCTCAGGTCACCATAGCAACCACTAGCAGGCCTGCTGAAGAAGACAAACTGTATCAAGTGGTCTCTTGGGAAGAAGCAGATCAATTCAGGGAAGAGCTGCATAAAGATATAAGTCTGAAGCAGATAAAGGAACAAGCGCTGACCCAACAGATTCCTTTCACTCACAAACTGAGGAATCAAGTTGTGTGTGAGAATGGGATTTTATATAGACTGTGGATGCATGCTGAGAGAAAGGATGAATGTGAACCAGTGAAGCAATTAATAGTACCTAGCAAATACAGACCCAGATTGCTAGAGGTAGCCCACGATGTCCCATGTGCAGGACATCTGGGAATAAAAAAGACCAAGAGGAGATTGGCTGCACATTATTATTGGTCAAATATCTCCAAGGATGTAAAACAACATTGTCTATCTTGTGGAATATGCCAAAAGGTGGGAAAGAGTGGAGTAAAGACCAAGGCACCCTTAAAGCCCCTTCCTATAATTGGACAACCCTTTTATAGAGTGGGAATAGATTTGGTGGGCCCTTTTTCCAAACCCACAAGGCATGGCAAGAAATATCTAGTGGTGGTGGTGGATTTTGCCACCAGGCACCCAGACGCAGAAGCACTGAGATCTGTAGAAGCCCCTGTAGTGGCAGAGGCTTTATTAAAAATCTTTATGAGGCTGGGTTTCCCTCATGAAGTGCTGACAGATCAAGGCAGTGTATTCATGGGAGAAGTGATGCAATGTATGTGGAAATGTTGTGGTCTAAAACATCTAAAGACCACTACTTACCATCCCGCCACTAATGGGCTAACTGAGAGATTCAATGGAGTTTTGAAGGGCATGATCAGAAGCTATGTTCAAGATCACCCACAAGACTGGGATGAACGGTTGGGATGCTTCTTATTTGCATACAGAGAAGTCCCTCAGGAGTCAACAGGCTTCTCACCCTTTGAACTCATGTTCACTAGAAAAGTGAGGGGACCTTTGGAACTGCTAAAAAATTCATGGGAAGGAACTCTGGGAGAGTACAAAACTTCTGTAATAGATTTTGTATTGGAATTCCGCAATAAATTAACATCAATGATGGAAGTAGTGAAAGAGAATTTGAGTCATGCACAGGAGAAGCAAAGTTACTGGTATGACAGAACAGCCAGAGAACGTGTGTATGATGTGGGAGATATGGTTATGGCGTTCATACCCAGGAAACATGACAAATTACAGGCTAACTGGGAAGGACCATATACCATCAGAGAAAGGCTTGACACAGTGACGTATGTAATCACCACAGACCAATTAAACAAAAGCAAAGTGGTTCATGTAAATATGTTAAAGCCTTACCATACCAGGGATGCACAGGTGTTGCAAGTTACCTTATTCCCTGAGGGAAGTGGGCCTGAATGTCCAGATTTGGTACAGGAAAGCAAAGACAAAGGAGGGGTAGATCAAGTGGAATGGTCAGAGGAGGTGAAGGAGGAAGTAAAAGAGGAGATTCTGAGAGTTTTGAAAACCTATAGGAATCTCTTTAGCAACAAACCTGGCCGAACCAGTATAGTTATACATTCCATTGATACTGGAGATCATGCCCCAATCAGATCTGTTCCGTACCGTGTGAAGGGGAAAGTTTTGAATGAGATCAAAAAGGAGGTGGGAGAGATGCTGGAATTAGGAGTGATCAGGGAATCCATCAGTCCCTGGGCCTCAAGTATTGTCCTGGTTCCGAAAAAAGATGGAACGACCAGGTTTTGCATTGATTATCTGCTAATCAATAAAATTACTGTCCCAGATGCGTATCCTATGCCTAGGGTAGACGCTATGTTAGAGTTATTGGGGGCAGCAACCATTATCTCTACACTAGATCTCTGTAAAGGATTTTGGCAAATGGAACTAGATGAGCAATCCAGAGCCAAAACTGCCTTCAGTACACCAGATGGGTTATATGAGTTTGTGACCTTACCCATGGGACTAAGGAACTCACCAAGTTCATTTCAGAGGCTAATCAATACTGTGTTGCGAGGCATGTCAGATTTTGCAGTGGCCTATATCGATGATGTGGCCATTTTTAGCAAGTCGGTGCCTGAGCATGTCCAACACCTGACAACAGTATTGGAGGCCTTAAGAAAAGCAGGCCTCACAATAAAAGCTAAGAAATGCCAGTTTGGACTAAAGGAAGTAATCTATTTAGGACATAAGGTGGGGAGTGGGAAAATCACCCCCTTATGGAGCAAGGTGGAGGCAATACAAGCGTGGCCGATCCCCTTAACCAAAAAACAAGTAAGGGCATTTCTGGGTGTGGCTGGATTTTATAGGAAGTTTGTGAGAAATTTTGGGGAAATAGCAACCCCCTTGCATGAATTGACCAAGAAGAAGTGTTCTGAGCGTGTGGTATGGACGGATGAATGTCAGAAGGCTTTTGATCTGCTGAAGCAAGCCTTGTGCCAAGGACCCATATTAATAGCACCAGACTATGAGCAACCATTCATCGTGGCTACAGATGCGTCGGACCTGGCGCTGGGAGTCATCTTCCTGCAGGAGAAAGAAGGCACCAGACATCCAGTGGCGTACCTGAGTTGCAAGCTGATGCCGAGGGAGAAAAACTATTCATCGGTCCAGAAGGAGTGCCTAGCGGTCGTGTGGGGACTGAACAAGTTGCGCCCATACGTGTGGGGACGAAGATTCACAGTGATTACGGATCATCGGGCCTTGTTATGGTTGCAGACTATGAAAAACCATAACACTATGCTGCAGAGGTGGTCCTGGGCCCTACAGGACTATCAAGTGGACTTCCAGTTCATCAAAGGCAAGGACAATGTACTGGCCGATGGACTTTCCAGGCAAGTGGCTGGGACTGCAGTGACGTGACCAGACAGAGGAACAAAGAAAGACATTTTCCCCATAGAGACTTTTATTTGTTAACGCGACGTATAAATCCTGGAACAGGAATAATACTCTGCTGTTGTTTAAGGGGGGGGGAAATGTGATGTTCCTATATTAATGTATAGAGAGTAAGTGTTGCTGTTTTAGAAGATACATGGTAAGTGGAGTGAAAGAGGGGGAGTGAATGGGCAGTGGAATGCGAGATGATTGACTGAGTGTTTAAAATGGCTGAATGTATGAAAGGAAGAGTGAGAGTGGAATGGGGGGAGAAGAGAAAGAGTGGATTGCTTGGTGGGGTTTGAGAGAGTTGTTTGCCAGGAGAGAGTGAAGAAGGAGGGGGGTGGAGTTCGGATTAGTATTGAGTAAAACCATATGCTTATGTGCCTTAAGAAGAAATCTTGTTAATCTTGTTAGCTTTGTTATCTTTAATAAATACTTAATTTGGTTTACCAAAGGCCTGATCCTTGGCTGGGGTTTCACAGACCAGAAGGGAGGAAGACCACAAGGCTGAAGGGGAACTGTAACAAATGGTGGCAGTGGTGAAGAGAATAACAATACCAGTATTCAGAGTCTCTGGGAATACTAGTATTAGGATGTGACTGGTGGTTGCCTAGCAGGGGGATCTCTTGAGATCTGTGCTAGAGCGGGGAGAGAAATCATAAGAGAGTGCGGTCCGGACTGGTGGAGTCCCTGGTGGTGCCTAGTGACAGGCAGTAGCCACGCGCAGGTAGGAACCTGACAGGGAGAGCCAGGGAAGGACGCATCACATGCACACATTCAGAGAACATGGGAAAGTGTTCTCCAGCTCCTCCACATGAAGGGAGGCTGATTGGGGAGCCTTTTTCCTCACTGTCCAAACACACACATGGCAGGGGTATGACATGGTATGCATCATCATCAGGACTATCATGTGCTACCCTGTGACCTCCTGGGGGAGGAGGAAGGTACATGGGAGGCTCCCCAATTGCAGATGCTGTTGCAACACATCTATTCTGTGTCTGAAGAGGACACTGAAACCTGAGCAATGTGGTGGATTGAACTGGAGAATTAAGGGATGGGGGAGAGAATAACAGTGTTACACATACATTATCTCTGTAATTATCAGAGTAACCCTGTAAGGTTGATTAGTATTAATACCTCCATATAGCAGATTGGGGTTGCATACTCTGCATTATGAAAATTAAAATTCTGTGTCTAAAAAAGCTCAGTAAACTACACTAATTTTGCATACTTTCTCTTGTTTTCCACAATTTAGTCAGCAATATTTACTATTCATAATTTATTATGACCTTACAAGTCATATGGAATGTCAAGAGGCTATACATCTATTCTGAAAAACTTTCAGAGCAACCCATGAGGGTGAGGAAAGCAGAATCTAAGGCAAACTCCAAATTCAAAGCCATGCCAAGTTCAAAGCCAAAAAGGACAAAAAGTTTTCTGTCTTCTTTTGTGGCCATTTCCCCCCTCTTCTTAGGTTTTCCCTGTCATTGGTCCACATAGAAGGTAAAACCTGTATACCATCTCCAGAGTTGGGGTGCTTTCTCTCCATTCAAGGGTTGTGTCAGAGGAATGGGATTTGGCCCTGGAATGTCCCATTTGTGTTATTATTGCTATCAGAGCACTGACAGTGGAGATTGAACCTGCAACAGGGAAGTTTGTGAAGGCAGACTTTTTTCTCTGCTGCAGATCTCCCAGTTTGCCTACAGAAAGGGAGATCTACTCTATCCCAAGGCCCTTCGGGCAACCTTATAGAGTCTTTTATCTTATGCAGTCATATTTATGTGATTTATTTATAGTCACATAAACCCTTATTGCCTGAGATACAAGATCTGTTAGGAAAGATAGAGAAACCAGGAAAAATAAAAAAAATATTACAAGAGAACACAGCAGCTACTAATATGTTGACATTGAACAAAGCTGCAGGAGCGGATGGTGTCACTGTTGAATTTTATAAGACATGCATTAAGGAGATAATTCCTAAAATGAAAGTGTGGCTTGTTTATATCATTCAACATAGGGAATTCTCAGAAACAGTGATGGGGGGAAGCAAAAATAGAAAAATCCATGAGGGAGAAGGCTAATAGTGACTACTAGCTATGATGGCTATTGTTCTCCCTCAATGGTCAGAGGCAGTATGCTTCCAACCACCAGTTCCTGGAAACCACAGGAGGGGAGAGTGCTTTTGTGCTTAGGTCATGCTTGCGGGCTTCCCACAGGCATCTGGTTGGCTGCCGTGAAAACAGGATGCTGTACTAAATGGACCATTGGCCTGATCAAGCAGGCTCTTCTTATGTTAAAAATAGCCGTGCGTTGCATACAGTGGTGTTGCTCGGTTGATGGTAAAACTTCCATCAGTGGAATGGGGAAGGAAGTAATTTAGGATTTAGGACAGTAATTTCCATGATTTCATAATGCAAATAATACTCATAACTCCCACTTCATTCTGTTTTATTGATGCTGAAAAAGCATGTAACAGAATAGAATGGTCTTTTCTTATTGGGGTTTTGAAGAAATTTGGTGCTGGTAATCCATTTTTGTTATGGGCTTCCTTGTTATATAATTACCCTAAAACAAAATTGGTAATAATGGCATGCTGTCCAGGCAATATTTTGTTTTGGATAGGTGTGTGAAATATGGATATCCTTTGCCCCCAATACTATTTGCACATTGAGATTATGGCAATTATGGTCTGAAAAGACAATACAATTATAGAAACAAACTTCAAAATCTTGATAAGCATATGATGTTATTTTCAAACTAAAAAAATCAAATGTCAGTAAACAGCTTACTGAATAAGTTGATAAAATCTGGTAAAATATCAGGGTATAAGATCAAACAAACACAATTGGAAATTTTGGGATTTAATATAAATTAACAACTAAAAGTGGAAATAATAGGACACATGAAACAGAAAAAAAGTAATGCACATTATTTGGGAACACTGTGACAGAATCTTGGAGACATTGTAGATTGTGATCCTGAGGGCAGAGGCCTTCTTAGAACTTTTTTTAAGCTGCACTCACAACCTTTTTAGCTAAAGGGTGGGACATAAATGCTGTAAACAAACAAATTATTAATATTAACTTTTATTTATTTAACAAAATGAAGTCGGATATGAAGAAATGGTCACAGGAGACTGTGATGTTCCTGTATTAATGTAAATATGGTAAGTGCTGTTTATATAGAAGACATATGGTAAGTGGAGTGAAAGAGGAGGGGGGAGTACATGAGCAGTAGAATGCTGGATGATTGGCTGAGTGTTTGAATGGCTGGGAGTATAAATGGAAGAATGACAGTTGAATCTGGGGGGAATGTTAGTAGGAGGTGGATGTTAGTAGGTGGGTGTTAGTTGGTGGATGTGAGAGGAAGAACGTGTTTGGTGGTGGATAACAGGAGAGTGTGGAGAAAGAGGGAGTGAGAGTTCGGATTAATAATAAGTCAAGTACGACAGGAATAGATGAAACCATACGCTTATGTAACATTATAAAAGTAATCTTGTTATTTCTGATATTTAATAAATACTATTTTGGTTTACCGAAGGCCTGATCCTTGGCTGGGGTTTTCACAGACCAGAAGGGAGGGCAAGGTAATTACCAAGGCTGAAGGGAAACAGTAACGAATGGTGGCAGCGGCAAAGGGAGGAATAATAACATTTCAAGTATCCAGAGCAACCCAGAGTTATATGTGTAATCTATATAGATACAAAAGGGGTTGGGGACAGCTTACGGATGCAGTCACAAAAGTAACCAGATAGAGAGACACTCAGGCAAAGTCTCTGGGAATATTGGTTACAGGACGTGACTGGTGGTGCTGCCTAGCAGGGGGATCTAGTGAGATCTGTGCTAGAGCGGAGAGAGAAACCATATAAAGGACAGTCCAGACTGGTGGAGTCCCTGGTGGTGCCTAGTGAAATGCAGTAGCCACAAGCAGGTAGGAACCTGACAGGGAGAGCCAGGGAAGGGCATCACAGAGACACTCTTGGTTTGGTCACACTGCAACAGTTAAAATGAAATTCTCCCAGAGTCCCAACTTGCTGCCGTTCTCTCACAGGGTTGTGTATGCTGCTGACATGGGGCAAAGGTTAGGAGCATTATTGCTGCCTAATTGCTGTGGTTCAACTTTACCCTGCCCAAAGGGCCAATCAGCTGCCTACATGTTTTCCAGAGGGGTCAGGGCTTGGGTATGGACCTGAAAGAAGACTTATTCTCTCTAGTCTGTGCCTAGGCTATACATTTTAGCCCAGGCCATGATGCAGGGTGCAGTGAAGATTCTCACTTCCTTGCCCGCCCACCCCCTTTACTTCATCGTCTTTACTGTGGACATTGTTGAAGGCGAGAAACACATCTGTTTATTTTTAAAACTATTTTTTTTCCCACTGGAAATGAGTTTCCAACATTGCTCACCAACATTGCTCATATGGTTACTCTGATGACATATGTTCTAATATGTCAATAAAATGACAGCCCTTTGATAATGTCTGG
The DNA here is from genome assembly GCF_030035675.1 of Rhineura floridana. Taxonomy (NCBI): domain Eukaryota; kingdom Metazoa; phylum Chordata; class Lepidosauria; order Squamata; family Rhineuridae; genus Rhineura; species Rhineura floridana. Next base: position 64,454,684 of record NC_084490.1, read on the forward strand.
CTATCATTAGAGACATTTTGGCAAAAATTTTCAGGATTGCTTCAACACCCAGTGTGAATTTTATGAGAGAAAAAGTAGTATTAAAATGGTAATGTTATTCTTGTAATTAGACTGAAACTGCAGCTTTACATAATCTGCATTTAAACATGGAAGGGCTCACTCAGATATTCCACTATTCCAAATTGCTTCTAATCTTTTACAATTTTTTTAAAGTATGGAACGCCAACTAACTAAAAGCCTGAAACCAAGAAATTGTCTAGTTAGTTCATATCAATGTGAAATTCTCCCCCATCCTTTTTTATATCCCTGTTACGGTTTGCAGGTCGCAGTGCTCTACAGAAACAGTAGAAGTACTTCACTAATAGGCAAAAAAACCTTGCTGTTTAAGAACATACCTATAGCCAACAGATATTTCTATCAAACTTTTAAAAGCAGGGGAATTGGATCGCTATAGTGAGTGCACCAGGGGACCAGGAGACCTGACCTCCTGTCTGAGATGTTGTACTGCAATACAAATTTGTAAAAATGCAAACACCATTTGGGTTGGTCTTTCACAGTCCAGTCCACTTCCTGTGTAGCTTGGAAGAATTTTTTTGGAGGGGATGGCAGCTGGCAGCCACCAGGTGAAGGACTGTTATTGCTACCACTTCAAAACAGTTCCCCAACCTCAGAAAATCCAACCTGAAATTTCTCCAAATATAACTTTTGGTTCAGCCTTGAAAATTATTCACATCCTGATACAACAACATTATACATTTCCCCAAACATGCTGCACATCACTGGCTGTCAGAGGTGGAAAAATCCACAATGTCATGATGTCAGAGCATGGCTATGTTTTATTACATGATCTGAAGAGGAGAGGGGCTGTCAGTTCTCTCTAAGATTCCTGGACCATTTTGATTAACCTAATTCCCAAAGTGTTGGGTTTTTCCTGCTACAGAGAAAGTAATTTTAGAAATAACAAGTAGCTATTACATACATTGAAACTTTGCAACACATAAACAAATATAAGGGATGCAAGTGGATTAGAAAATATATTAAAACTAATGAGTCAGGTGAAAATTATATTTTATTTCCACCACTCTGTTAAGTTTATTGTGTGAATCAGAAAGCCTAATCCTGAGAATAACGTTCCTGCATTTTTGTAGGGGCGGGTTTGCCGCCACCCTATTTCTGGGAAGACTCGGGAAGGTTCGAGAAAAATTTGTAATTGGTCAGGTGGGGCATCTTGACCAATTGGGAATAGGGATTGAGCAGCTATATATTGCCTGCTCCTCCCTAAAAACGCACCTTTTTTCCCTTGCGGCACACTGTGAAAAGGCTCTGTGACCCAGATCTTTCTGCTCATCGTTAACCTTGCCCCTGAGTCGTCGCTGGTGATTGTATCACATAACTTGTTTTCTTGTTTTAATACCCTTAATTCCCTGTAATTTTTAGGCGGGCCAGAGCGGGTGGGGCGGTTCCTTTTACGCTTTCCCCCCTTCCCCCCTTCCCCCCTTTTTTTCTTTTCGTCTGTCCCCACGCATTAGCTGGGGATTGGGGGCCTGGTGGCATTCTCCCTGCCTTCCGGCAATATAATAATTACAGTGGCATATTCCGTTATTATTGTGGGCTTGCTTTGCAGTCTGATTATTGGCTGCTCTTTTCCCGTTTTGGTTCCTACCGCGGGTCAGCTGTGAAGCGCGGGGAAGGGCCGTCCTTTCCACTCACTTGATCGGGCAGTGTGGGCTTTTCCGGTGTGTCTGCTGCTGCTATTAGTTGCAGCGCGTGGTAGCCCTCCCGGCGTTGCTTTAATCTGTGGTCCCAGTGAGCGTCATCTTCGCAGCTTCTGGGGCCCTGCCGGGCGCTTTGATGCCACCGCGGCACTTTAATTTCCTTCCTTTTTCCCCACGGATCAGCTGTGAGGCAGGCGTGGGAGGCTTTTCTGGGCTTGTTTAGTGTTGCTAAAGGCATTAGTGTTTGCCTGCCTTAGGTAATTTTGTTCGAATTTCCCGCCTCTCTGCGTTCCAGATTCAGCCTGCTAGTTGGCGAGTTTGGGTGAGGTCGGGATCTAATTGCTCCCTGTTGTTTCCATTAATCAATAAGTTAGCAATATTTATCCTCATTTGATATAAAAGTTAATAGGTTTATAATTGATTGGTGATTTTTATAATAAATAAATATATAAAATAAAATAAAATAAAATTAATTTTGGTTTAAATATAATCCATATTTCTCTTATCTTAATTAATTTAATTAGTTAAGCCATATAGTTAATTAAGGATAATTAAGTGATATTGTTTTTGTATAATTAAATTTTAATTAGTGATATATTTATAACTGATTATAAATATTTTGAATGGATTCTCCCTTCCAAATTTACCCCACCCCACCCACCCCATTTTAATTTACTTGTGCCTTAATTGATTTGGTCAATTGGGTGGTGCCTGTGATTTATTTCTTCACATTTTACGGTGGTGGTCGATTCAGTATCTGGGTTATTTTCACCAGGGCGTTTGGTCTGCATCGCATATTGCTAATAATTGTTGTTATTCTTCTTCTTCTTGTTGTTGTTGTTAATATTGTTAAGTTTAGCTGGAATTCAATATGCCGCCAAAGAAGGTTCAACAAAAGAGAGGGGTTCAAGTGGTGAAGCATGCGACTAAGGGCCCCCCTCGTGGCAAGAGCACCTGTCCTCGGATGACGAAGATGATATGGGGACAATTCGTGCTTTGGTGGCAAGGGTGGAGGCCCTTGAGGGAGAGCGCAGGCATCCTTCAGAGCCTGGGCCGGGCCTAGCACCGCCCCTTCAGGTAAGAAGTCAGCCTGTTTGGCTGCTAAAGCAACTAAATCAGGTATTCTTTCTGATTTGGTTGCTAGAATTGGTATCCTTGAAGCGGCAGCGCCCAGAGACGATTCCACCATTCCAGTGGTACCAGTCTGCACATCTGTGGCACCTTTGGCATCCACTTCTTCCCAATTTCCAGTCTCTGCTGGCGCTGGTCTTCCCCAAGAACAACTGCATCTGGTACACCCTGGCATTCAAGCTCTTCCTACTGCTCCTTCTGGGGTAGCCACACCTGCAGTGGTTGCGTCTCCAGCTGCTTATGCGGGTGAGTGGTGTGTACCATCACATTCTTCTGGTTCACAGGTTCAACAGACACAGCAGTATTCTGCAGCTCCTCAGGCGCTAGGTGGAACACAGCAATCTCTAATTTATATGGGAGGTGTCTTAGTTCCACAGCAGTCTGTGCTTCCTTGGCCCACTGCAGCAGTAATGCCCTGGCAGCCGTCCGTGGCTTCAGCTAGTACATCTTCTCTTCCACTGCCTCTTCCTTCTGGTGTCTATCCACAGGGCGATACTTCCCTGCCATTGGGTGATCATTTAGTATCTTCCACTAAGGAAAAGATTTGGCATGGTGAATATATTGATATATTCACACTCCTTTTTCGGGAATCTGAAATAAAGCCCAGAGAGGGTTCGGATCCGAATGAGTGTGAGGTAGCAATAAGAAAGAAAGTTGATCGCATATGGCCTAATTGGCTTAATGCGTTTACTGTGCATATGGGTGTGATGACTCAGGTTTATCCATCCAGGGCCATGTCCCTGATTAAATATCATTCATAGGGCCTTTAGGGAATTCTCTGGTACCGCTTGGTTGTGGTATGATGAGAATTTTAGGCAAAGGGCGACCTTGGACCCCACGCTTCGTTGGGATGTTGAACATCCTGGTCTTTGGCTGTGTTCTATGACATCAGCCAGACCCTCCTTGGGAGACAGAGCTGATAGTGGGCATCTTTTGGTGCGTGCGCAGACTGCAGCCTCCAGTTCCAGCCAGGGCTGGCAGCGGGTTCAACCCCCTCAGGTCTGTTGGACCTTCAATAGTACTGGACGCTGTTACAAGTGCCCGTGTCGGTTTAGGCACGCATGTGGACTCTGTGGTGGCACTCACCCCAGTTCCACTTGCCAGAGAGCCCGTCCGGCTCGCCGGGGATCAGGGGAACAACAACAACCTAAATGTGGATCCAGCAACAGCGGCAGTACGTCACAAGGCCAGTAGCCCTATTCGGTTGCTTCCCCTAGCGAGATTATTGAATAGCTATCCCAATAAATATGCGGCTAGATGTCTTTGGTATGGTTTTTCAGAGGGTTTTTGTATTCCTTTCGAAGGCCCGAGGGTTTCCACTTCCCCTGCCAACCAGCCTTCTGTTTTGGCTATGGCTCCTGTGGTCTTCAAAAAATTGAATAAGGAAATAGCTGCTGATAGGATTTCTGGCCCTTTTACTCATCCTCCTTTGTCGAATTTGAGGATTTCTCCTATTGGGATAGTTCCCAAAAAGCAGCCAGGTGAATATCACCTTATTCATAATTTGTCTTTCCCAAAAGGTGCCTCTGTTAATGATGGTATTTCATCATTATATACGTCAGTTCGATATACTTCCTTTGATGAGGCTGTTAAGGTAGTCAGGAAGGCTGGAAAGGGTGCTTTTATGGTGAAGTGTGACATAAAGTCTGCATTTCGATTGCTCCCAGTGCACCCTGACGATGTTGATTTATTAGGTTTTCAATTTCAAGGCCAGTATTATGTAGATAGGGCAATGCCTATGGGATGCTCCGTGTCCTGTGCTGTGTTTGAGATCTTTAGCACATTCCTCGAGTGGACCTTACGGACAAGGGCTGGTTCTTCCTTGTCTGCTCATTATTTGGACGATTTTTTGTTCGTTGGCCCTGCAGGCACTTCTCATTGTCTGCTTTTGATGCAAACTTTTGAGGAGTTAACCATGGAATTGGGTGTTCCTTTAGCTCCCGAAAAGTCTGAGAGCCCTTCTACTTCCCTTTCATTTTGGGGATTCTTTTGGATACACAGTCCCAGTCTTCCAGTCTGCCTCAGGATAAGTTGCTCACATTGAGGCAGAGATAGCGCTCAGTTTTAACTTTTAAGAAGGTTACACTTGCTCAGTTGCAAGAGCTCCTGGGTCATTTAGTTTTTGCTTCTAAAGTCATTTCGCCAGGTAGAGCATTCCTTCGTCGTCCCTGTGACGCCATGAAGGGAGTTCATTCTTGTTTTCATCTTATTAGGGTCACGTTGGGAATGAGAGAGGATTTCAAAATGTGGCTTACTTTCTTGGATAATTACAATGGCCTCTCCTTCTGGCGTGAGGACTTATTATTGGAAGCTGAGCTGCAAGTACATTCCGATGCTGCAGGTGGCATTGGTTTCGGTGTCATTTTTAGATCTCAATGGTGCGCTGAGAGATGGCCTTCGTAGTGGCTAGCTTCTGGGCTCACCCCAAACATGACCTTTTTGGAATTCTTCCCAATTGTGGTGGCAGTTTATATTTGGCCTTTGGCATTCCAAAATCACACTGTGCGTTTCTGGTGTGATAATTGGTCCACAGTGTGTGTGGTCAATACCCAGACTTCAAAATCTCCTCAGGTGATGCGCCTGGTGCGGGCCTTTGTATTGCAATGCTTGCGTTTTAATATATTATTTGTCGCTCACCACGTTCCCAGATTACAGAATTGTGTTGCTGATGCTTTCTCCCGCTTACAGATGGCACATTTCCGGGAACTGGCACCAGGAGCAGCTCAGGATTCGGTCCCGGTCCCCTTCTTCCTGTGGAGACTTGGGAATTTGAAGTGGGGGCTGCCATAGCCTCTGCCCTGGCTCCCAGCACCCGGACAGCGTATCAGTGTGCTTTTGGATCATTTCAGGCTTTTCGTGCCAGTAGTGCTTTGCCTTCTGCATGGCGTATTCCTGTCTCACATTTGCTGCAGTTTATGTTATATTTAAAAGGGCAAAATAATTCTGTTTCTACCATTGCCGGACACCTCTCTGCTCTGGCCTTTATTTCCTAGGCAAGAGGATTGCAGGATCATTCTGTAGATTTTAGGGTCAGAAAGGTCCTTCAGGGTTGGTCGCGTTCCGCCCACAGGCCCGCTGACCGAAGGAGGCCAATCACGCCTGATGTTCTCCTTCAGATCCTGCCTTTATTTAGGTCTATGTGCTCATCGCTGTATGAGTTGCACCTGTTCGCTGCAGTAACTCTGACGATGTTCTATGGTGCCTTTCGCCCTAGTGAAGTATTGGCTTCCTCGAAGCACGATGTGTCCTACCGAGCCTTCTGCTTTGGCGATTGCATATTAGGTGCTGATATAGTTAGGCTTTCACTACGAGTCTCTAAGACTGATCAAAAGGGCCGTGGCAGTATTATTACTCTGAATGTTTGCCAGGTTCCTGAATTATGCCCAGTTGCTGCAGTGCGTCTATTTCTGTCTATCAGGCCAGTGGGCCATCGTTACCTCTTTATACATGCGGATGGTTCTGCCCTGACTCAATTTCAATTTTGGGCCATTGTTCGGCGGGCCTTGTTGGCCAGTGGTCGCAATGCAGGAGTCTATGGGCTGCATTCCTTCTGGATTGGGGCGGCTACAGCCGCTGCCCTTGTGGGCATGAGCGTTGAGGATATTCAGGCGATAGGGAGGTGGCATTCTTCCGCTTTTAAGTCTTATATCAGGTATTGATTCTAATGTTTTGTTCTTTCTTTTCTTAGGTGTGCTGAGCCTTCCAGTGCCGGTGAGGGTCGTCCTGTGTGGCCACTCGATTTTATTTTGGGCCCATTGGAGGTCCTTATCTTCTCTTGCTGGGACGCAGCTGCAGCTTTCTGCTAGAGCAATGGTTGGCTGGGAGGCTCAGAGGGGCATGCTTTGGGATGCGTTAATGCCCTCAGTGTGTCGTATTATGTCATCCACTAATTGGCCCCATGTGCTGGTGGTTCATTTGGGGGAAAATGACTTGGTGCAGCGGCCAGGTATGGATCTGCTGCTCAAGATCACGTGGGATTTCACTGGACTCATCCAGTCATATCCAGCCCTTGTTCTAGTGTGGTCTGATATGCTGGTGAGACGAGTTTGGAGGGGTGTGCAGCACCCTAACAGAATCGATAGAGCCAGAAAGTGGGTGAATAGGAAGGTTAGGAATTTGGTTTTGTCATTGGGCGGGGCTTATATCCCGCATGACAGGATTCGCTTTCATTCCCCACATTTGTTTCGGGATGATGGTGTTCATCTCTCGGAGAGTGGGTGTGATTTATTATTGGAGGATTGTAGGTTGGGTTTGGGGGCTCTGTTTTCTTTGGGTTGAGGGGACCAAGCTTCAGCTGATCCCGTCTTGTGGCATTGAATTCGGGCAGGTGAGGTAATTGGGGTTAAAATTGAGGTGGATGAGGCATTTTGGTAAAGGGCACAACCTGGTGAAACATCAAGGCGTAATGTCTGGTGTGGATCTGGGGAGTGTCCATGTGGGACCGGCTTGCGCATCATGGTGAACGCCTGTAGGTTGGAACCACATACCTGACTCTAATTGCAAGGAGGGATACGTTTTCCCACATCCTTGAATGGGGAGTTGCAGTACGATGTGACTGACTTGCCTCCTGGTTTGGAGGGTCTATACCCTCATAGATAGGTTGAGCCTCACCTACCCGAAGTATTTGATATTCATTAATTGGCTGATTTGAATTTGATTGATTATGTGTTATATTTTAATAAATATAACATTTCTCCATATATGTGTCACGAGTCTTCTTTGGTGTGGTGGCAAAGAACAAAAGTCTCATTTTCCAAAAGGTATGGGGTGATCCATCCTGACTAATGACTGGTTTTTTTTGTCTGTGCATAGCAAAATCCTTAATGCAGTCATTTATTTTAGATATTTAAAGTTTTTAAAAGTTCAGATGAGTCCCTATTGTCATCTGTGCCAATGTAATGACATTGTTTTATGCAATACATCATCAGTATGACATTTCAGTGGGACTGATAGGGAAGGAGAAATAACCAATTGCAGTACAAGACCTTGAAAGTTTAAGTTTCAGATGTCCTCCTTCTTGGCAGAAATCCATAAAAGAATGTATCATTGTCCCTTCTGGAATTTTTAAAAATCTGTGCAGTTTTATTTGATTAAATACTCTGTTAATACCCAAGTAAGTTATCAACTTTTATCATCAAGGAGGGTGAGTAAACATCTCCTTGTTATATGGAAATAGACTGTGTTCAAGTCGATTCTGACTTATGGCTATCCTATGAACAGGGTTTTCATGGTAAGCAGTATTCAGAGGGGGTTTACCATTGCCTCCCTCTGAGGCTAGTCCTCCCCAGCTGGCTAGGGCCTACTCAGCTTGCCACAGCTGCACAAGCCAGCCCCTTCCTTGTCCACAACTGTCAGCTGGGGGGCAACTTGGGAGTATGCAGCTTGCCCACGGCTGCACAGGTGGCAGGGCATGTAACCCCTGAGCCACTCACTGTGGGGGTGATCTTTAACTGGCCCTTTACACTCAGGAGACAAGAATAGGGATTTGAACTCACAGACTCTGGACTGCCAGCCAGGCTCTCCTCCTCACTGTGCTATGCCAGCTGTCTCCTTGTTATATAGATGCCTGCAAATGTCCCCATCATCTGCAGTGGTGGAGTGTTCTTTTCTAGGCACAATACAAAATACTGATTATAGCCAATTAGCTACTGATAGACAAGTTTCTCTGGCTTGCTTCATAATTAGCATATTTTTATGAGCTTTCCCAGTTTTTTTTTTAAATGTTGTAGTGAATTTAGGGTAGTTGATAGCCAAACAAGACACCACTGAATCTAGTTCTGCAAGATTCATCAATGAGCACATCACTAGGTGAGGTTAAGAATATTTATTAAGAAAATAAATTATCAGGATAGTTTCCAAATTCCAAACCCAGCAGAAGTATAAAATAACAGGACAGGGTACTTGAGAGAATATAGCCGCTAAAAGAAAAGAAAAGTAAAGAAAAGTAAAGAAAAGAAAAAAGCTAAGTTAACCTGACTATAAACACTCAAGACTCAGGTTCCTCAGCAAAATACAAACAGTCTCTTAGCAAGTCAGTTACCAAATGGTCAGAGTCAGGTCAGAGTCAGGTGAAAGAGCAAACCCAGATGCAGAACCAACATAGAATCCTCCAGGCTCTTACCAGGATGTCCCACAACCTTGGACTCTCCTCTGCTTGGCATATGAACATTGCTTGGCATTATAAACCTCGATTCACCCATGAATAGCGATGGATAATGTGTCAGATTTGGGGTCTCATTTTCCCAATCTTAATGTCTGTTCTCCACGTTTCCACATAATCTGTGATTTTTTTTAATGTCCTCATGAATATTCATCAGCATTTTAGTGTGAATTTCTCCTAATATATACATTTTGTATGTAATGTTGCCTAATATACATGTTTTTCCAAAGCAATGCTCCCTAATATAATACATTCTTGTCTAATTTTTACTAATATATGCATTTACATGCACACTTTACCCAAGGGATTCTGTACACATTACTTGGCTGGAGAACAGGATTGCAAAATTCGGAAAAGTGCAAATTTCAAAGGAATGTGTTTTGTTTCATGTATTGTTTCAGAAAGTGCAAATTAGGTAAGTTTGCCATTAAATGCAAACTGAATTTCTCCTCCATCCCTACCCATGAAGAATGATGCACTTACTGGGGGGGGGGTACTTGCTGTGTCTTGAGGCTGTGATACCCATTTTTCTTTCCAGGTCATGTCAGGATGAGGTTCATTTAGCTTTGTATATATAAAATTGTGCCCATTTCCAGATCATCAGCTGGATGTTTGTGTTTTCTTGTCTGCTAACAATATCCTCCAGAATAATATATTGATAAATGTCAATTGAAATGAACTTGAAAGGAGAAAGCTGTCAATGCAAAGAGTAAGAAAAGACGATGGGATACAGAAGGGAAATTTGATTCAAGACATATGAACTGTGATGTCCCTAGAGAATTCCTCTCAATGTCACAGGAAGATACTGTATATATTTCCCTGCAGTTTCTAGTAGTAAAGGATGATTGGAACAAGAAAGAAAGAACATAAGAACATAAGAAGAGCCTGCTGGATCAGGCCAGTGGCCCATCTAGTCCAGCATCCTGTTCTCACAGTGGCCAACCAGGTGCCTGGGGGAAGCCCACAAGCAGGACCCGAGTGCAAGAACACTCTCCCCTCCTGAGGCTTCTGACAACTGGTTTTCAGAAGCATGCTGCCTCTGACTAGGGTGACAGAGCACAGCCATCATGGCTAGTAGCCATTGATCGCCCTGTCCTCCATGAATTTGTCTAATCTTCTTTTAAAGCCATCCAAGCTGGTGGCCATTACTGCATCTTGTGGGAGCAAATTCCATAGTTTAACTATGCACTGAGTAAAGAAGTACTTCCTTTTGTCTGTCCTGAATCTTCCAACATTCAGCTTCTTTGAATGTCCACGAGTTCTGGAATTATGAGAGAGGGAGAAGAACTTTTCTCTATCCACTTTCTCAATGCCATGCATAATTTTATACACTTCTATCATGTCTCCTCTGACCCGCCTTTTCTCTAAACTAAAAAGCCCCAAATGCTGCAACCTTTCCTCATAAGGGAGTCGCTGCATCCCCTTGATCATTCTGGTTGCCCTCTTCTAAACCTTTTCCAACTCTATAATATCCTTTTTGAGATGAGGCGACCAGAACTGTACACAGTATTCCAAATGCGGCCACACCATAGATTTATACAACTGCATTATGATATTGGCTGTTTTATTTTCAATACCTTTCCTAATTATCGCTAGCATGGAATTTGCCTTTTTCACAGCTGCTGCACACCGGGTCGACACTTTCATCGTGCTGTCCACTACAACCCCGAGGCCTGTCTGCTGGTCGGTCACCACCAGTTCAGACCCCATGAGCGTATATGTGAAATTCAGATTTTTTTGCTCCAATATGCATAATTTTACACTTGTTTATGTTGAATTGCATTTGCCATTTTTCCACCCATTCACTCAGTTTGGAGAGGTCTTTTTGGAGCTGTTCGCAATCCCTTTTTGTTTTAACAACCCTGAACAATTTAGTGTTGTCAGCAAACTTGGCCACTTCACTGCTCACTCCTAATTCTAGGTCATTAATGAACAAGTTGAAAAGTACAGGTCCCAATACCGATCCTTGAGGGACTCCACTTTCTACAGCCCTCCATTGGGAGAACTGTCCATTTATTCCTACTCTCTGCTTTCTGCTTCTTAACCAATTCCTTATCCACAAGAGGACCTCTCCTCTTATTCCATGACTGCTAAGCTTCCTCAGAACTCTTTGGTGAGGTACCTTGTCAAACGCTTTTTGAAAGTCTAAGTACACTATATCCACTGGATCACCTCTATATGCTTGTTGACACTCTCAAAGAATTCTAATAGGTTACTGAGACAGGACTTTCCCTTGCAGAAGCCATGTTGGCTCTGCTTCAGCAAGGCTTGTTCTTCTATGTGCTTAGTTAATCTAATACTATAAGATTAATACTATAAGAAATAATAAGAAAAAAGATTACAGCTTTGGTCAGGAGACAGAGGAAAGGGGAGCCAGCTTTAAACTACTACCTTCTTACTGTTTGGCTCTTATGCATGAAGCAGACTTTATAAGCTGTTTCAGTAAATCTTAAGCATATTCTAAGCAAATCTTAAGCAGATGTAAATGATTTTAGCATATTTAAGGAATATTTAAGCCATTATCTGGGATGGCTCATTACAACAATCATGACATTAGTTTTTAACTGCAAGTTTTCTTTTAAAAAGCTCAGAATGTTGGCAGAGTTGGGGGACCTCCCTGCCATCCACCCCCACTGCACCCTTTTTCCAAACAAAAGTATTTGTTGTGGGAGTGGAAATGACAGCCTGGAGAACTGGCTGTCAATGCTGAGGTATTATAGGTCTCATCGTTAAGACCTGATCATGTTCATTGTGTTTGCCGCTTGGATGGATATGAACTGATTTTTTTCTATTGCTTCCAGGCCTAATTTATTGAACACAGATGTACCTGCTGTTCTGTGCTGGAGATGTGTGGGCAAATCATGTGAAATTCTGCACATTTATTTATTACGTTTATACCCCACCTGTCTTTTCATGATAGAAACCCAAGGAAGCTTACATATGGTTCCCAGGCAGTCTCCCATCCAGGCACTAACCATACCTGACCCTGCTTAGCTTCAGCAGGGTGTTGACCTCATGTGCCTTCAGGCCATAGCCTGGGACCACATTTGGTGGAACTGTAAGCATATGAGAAATTTTTGGATTGAAATAACTGGAAAAAATGTGAAATTACAAATTAGAATTAGATTTCATTATTATTCTTTTAGAAAACCTAAGAGTAATAGTGTCTGATATATGATGAGAAATACGTTGGCTGCAGCATGAACAATAATGGCAAAGTTTTTGAAGAAAGAGCACACATTATTAAAAAAGATGGGAATAGGCAGACTAGCATAAGATTTTAAACTATAAAATCTCCTATTATTTTTTTTTGGGGGGGGGAGAAATAGTAAACATGCAAAAAAGACATTTAAACCTTGGTATAGGTTTATTTCATTTTGGCATAGTAAAACTCAGTATACAAATATTGGAAACATCATTTGGATGTAGGGCTGCCAGGCTCAGGGCCTGAGACTGATCCTGTAACCTTAGGAGAAGAGAAAGTCAGCCAAGTGCAGGTGTTTTTGCAACACTGTAAAGGGGAAAACCACAAGGTGGAATTCTCCCTTCCCCCTGCACAGCTTTGAAAGATACAGAAGACTAGGGTTGCCATATTCCAGTCCCAAAATCCGGGCATGCTAATTTGCATATTATGCAAATTATTTGCATATTAATATTTGGATTGTCCAGTTGTTTTGTTTTTGTGCCTAGGAATTACCACCAAAAACTGGGGAAAGATGTGATTTGAGAAATCTTTTTTTTAAAAGCAACATTTTCAGCCTTAAATGCCTAGACTCTAGTTTCCAACACTATGGAATATTTATTGATTGATTAAGAGGATTTATATCCTGCCCTTCTGCTGTTAAAAACAGAGCTCAGCACAGCTTACAAATATAATAAAAACAATAAAAATGCACAATCAATATAAAAACATAATAAAAACACAAAATACCAACGAACATAAAATAAGCCAGGGCAGCAGTGCGGTTAACCTTTGCTGGTCATTGACCAAAATAAACTTATTTACATTTTTTAGTATCGTTAACCATTACATATACGATATATTTCAGAGATGTGGTGGGTGGAGAAAAACAAGAAGCCAAAATGTTAGGAAAAGGAGTCTTTCACACAACATGCTCAGTTCTAAATACTGTTGCAGCAAGTTTTACAAGTTCCTCCAGTATTCCACTGGTGCAGGCACTCAGACATTCAAAGTATCTGTATGTTTCTTAGGTTTTATAAAAGCAGAGCTTTGCTTAACTCAAAATTTCTTCTCCCTTTGATCAACCACATCTACACAGTTTCCACCTCCATACTCAAAATGAATCTGGGCCTGGAAGTGTGCAACAACCCCACACATACCTTGCTAATTAGATTACCAATGCCAGAATGTCTGTCTTATCGACTACTCTCCTGCTCCCCCCCCCCACTGGGCATCATGAAAGACCCAGTCCTGGGCTCAGAAAGAAAATAAATATCTGGTCCTCTTCAAAGTACTCATAAGCCTCTTGCTTTAATTAAAATAATAATTATAAATTCTTGCTCTTATCACTAATGGGAGTTAATTACCTTGCCTATGCTGCTGTTGCTTCTATGGCTGTAACGGAGTGAGGTTACAGATAAGTGAAATGCAAATAGGAAAAAACAACACAAAAGGCAGTAACACTTTCCTAAATGTAATACCATACCAACCACAACAAGATTCCTATGAGTAAGGCAGAAAACTCAGCATCCCACAAGCAGTCAGGATTCATAACCAAAAACCCAAACTAAAAAAATCCTAGCAGCCAGTCAGCCAAGGTCACAGAAATCCCCATGCAGCACAACCTGACCTGGGGACTGCAGTTAATGCAGAATGCTGCGGCACAATTGCTGACATGAGTGAGATCCTATCAGCACATAATACCTCTGCTCTGAAATCTGCATTGGTTGCTGATTTGCTACCAGACCAAGTTCAAGCTGTGCTTTGCACGTTACGGGTGCCACATAGTACAGTACTTGTTCTGCTCTTGTAACAAATCAGTCCTGTTAAGTGGCAGCACCTATGCTTTGGAACTCCTTGCCTATTGGCATTAGGAAGACACCTCTTTTCAGCACCTGCTAAAATCAGTTTTCTTGAGGCAAACCTTTCCAGGCATGTGGAAGCTATTGTGTTTTTAAATCTGTTTTTAACTCATTGTTGGTTTTATTATTTTGAATGTTTTTAAGTATCTGTCCTTAATGCTTTTGCCAATAATTTTATTGTTTTAATTCTTTCTGTAAACCACTTTGAAATCTTTTACTATAAAGCGGTATATAAATGTTCTAAATAAAAATACATAAATAAATGATGGAGTCACTGTGGCCCTTGAGTCTCTTCCCACTTTTAGGAACCAAGGAATCTGCCTTATACTGATTCAGGCCATTTTGTACCATGATTTCTTAAATGCAATACCATACCAACCACAGCAAGATTTCTATGAGTAAGGCAGAAAACTAAGCATCTCACAGCCGGTCAGGATTCCTAACCAAAAAACCAAAAATATGATAAAAGAATAAATATTTATATAAGCATGACTATCAAATATATTTTTTATTTACACAAACTATAAAGATATTTATAGTGCAATCCTAGGTTTATTTATTCAGAAGCAAGTCCCAGTGTATTCAGTGGGGCTTACTCAAACAGGGACAGAAATGCAACCTCAAGTGATAAGTAACTTCATTCACACAACCCAAAATTCCAAATCATGCCACTTTATGCTGTTTTGCAACTGTTTATACTTGTTTTTATGGTTATTGGATTTTAAATGGCTTTATTTCTTGTTGTGACCTGCCTTGGTTTCCAACCCTACCTCACAGGGTTGTTGGAAACACTCCATACACGCGCACACACACTGCAGATGTATAAATACATACAGCCCATATAATAGTTTATTGTCAAACCAGTTGGTCATTGCAGAAAAATCAGTATTAGTTTTTAAAAAATCAGTATTAGTTTCCTACAGAATAAAAACTGTAACACCTAAGTAAGCCCTGTCTACTTGCTTTAAAATAGGACTGGAGAGGGGGAAAGAAAGAGTTAGAACACAAACACAATTCTTTTTTACATTCACTCCAAAGTCCCATTGATTTTCAGCACATTCATAACCATGTCTACTCAAAAGTAAGTCCTATTGAATTCAATGGGATTTACTCTGGGCATATGGGATAGCATTGCTTTTACAAAAGCAAGTATTGGGAAGGTTTTCAAAACACTGCCCAGGATCTGACTCCTGCACACAAGAAGGAAAAAAAACTGAAATGTATATACTTACCCAATTTATGAGATTTTCAGATAAACAGGGGGAGAAACCACCATTTTCTGGCATTCCAATGAGGTTTTCTAGACAGTGCCTCAGGTCAACCAAATGCAACCCTGGCTTCACTGATTGGCTGCAATCCTGAACGGGAGGGGTTAAAGCTACGAAGTGCTATACAGTACTGTTTAAAGAAAGATTTAACAGTCAGGGGGGCTGCTGACGTTTTTATGTATATCTCGAGAACCGGACCACCTAAGGGGCTAAACAGGCACTGGGTGGCATGCAAAGAATCTGGGTAAAACCCGGCTAACTGGGCAATATGGCAACCCTACAGGTTACCAGGCCCGGCCTCCAAGAGGTCTTCTGTATCTTTAAAAGTTGTGCAGGGGGAAGAGAGAATTCCACTTTGTGGTTTTTCCCACACAGTGTTGCAAGAACACCTGCACTTGGCTGACTTTCTCTTCTCCTAAAGATACAGGATCAGTCTCAGGCCCTGAACCTGGCAACTCTATTTGGATGTGATATAATTGGTCAGTTGCCTACTTTGGATAGTGTTGTACTCCCTCTGAACAAGCAGATCTGTAGTCTGGGGGTGCTCTTGGATCCATCTTTGTCTCTAGAGTCCCAGGTGACCTCAGAGGCTACGAGTGCCTTTTACTAGGTTCAGCTGGTAAGTTAGCTGCGGTCGTTTCTGGATCAGGATAGCCTGACCACTGTTGTCCATGCACTGGTAACCTCCAGACTGGACTACTGTAATGTTGGGCTGCCTTGAGGTTGGTCCGGAAGCTGCAGATGGTGCAAAATGCAGCAGCACGACTGCTGACAGGGGCAGGGTATTGGAAACATGTCACCCCACTGCTGAAAAAATTGCACTGACTGCCTGTTAGCTACCAGGCCAACTTCAAGGTGCTGGTTTTGGTGTACAAAGCCCTATACAGCTTGGGACCAGGATACCTGAAAGATCATCCTACTCCTTATATACCCAGTCAATCACTATGCTCTGCAAGTGAGGGCCTCCTGCAGATATCTTATCAGGAGGTCCATTCTGCACAACATAGGAAACAGACCTTTAGTGTGGCGGCACCTACTGTGTGGAATTCCCTCTCCTTTAATATAAGACAGCTGCCGCCATCTCTTATCTTTTTGGTACCTACTGAAGACCTTCCTCCTTCAACAAGCCTTTTAAGTTGAGACCTTATCCTGTGCTGGAATTGTTTTTTATGATGTTTTTAAAGCTTTTTCAAAAAGATATTTTTAAGGATGTTTTGTTGTAATATATTTTAAAGTTTGTTTTTATGATGTTCTAGAGTGTTTTTAGTGTTTTTGTTTGCCGCCCTCGGCTCCTACTGGGAGGAAGGCAAATGATTATGACTAGTTGCATGAATAAAAATCTTATTTACTGGTGATAATTGTAATAACCTCTGGAATGTCTACATATATATCTGCTGCCCCTGCTCATTTCACTCATCAACCCTGCCTACTGTCACCAAAGCTCCCCTGCCCCCCATGGGTCACCAAAGGCCTCCCCTCCTACACCTCCCCTCCTACACCTCCCCTCCCCTCACATGTCACCAAAGCTCCCTCTTTCATAATCATGATGCTTACAAATATATATATATACACGGTGTGTGTGTGTGTGTGATTAGGAAGATGGCTTTTTTTAAAAAAAAAGTTATATATATAGCTATAAATCCAGTATTGCAGGGTTATCAATAAAATTAGAAGTGTTGCTTTCAACGTAAAGGAAAAAGTTGCTGCCTGCTTGTTTCTAGCTGCATCAGGAATTGCTGTAGGATATTTTGGAGTCTGCTCTAGTGTTAAATGAAAAAGATGAAAAAGATGACTCATCTTGGAGAGGGTATACCATGCAGCTGGTTTTCCAACTGCAGCAATCATTTTTAATCATTCCTACATTTAAAGCTAAATTTGACAGCTGTATTTTCATGCAGTAAGACTCAGTTGCCAGATTAGAGTAGTTTTGCAATCAGGAAATGGCTCATTTAAAGGTACTTCTTTCTTACAAAAAAGATGATTGATTTAGTTATAATAAAGGACCCACCTTTGCAGCATTGAATCAAATTAGGGAGGAACAGATTTCCCCTATTCCATTCTGCTATTATTCCATGGATTTGCTATACTCTACATTTTGTCCAGAATGCCTTCTGGTTTAACTAAGTGAATATCTAAAATCAGTTCCAGAACAGAAGTATGCAGAATTTATTACATCCTCCAGTTCCTTTTAATTGTTTGCATTGTTCTCTGCTTCTAGGTTACACAGCTGGTATAGCACAGTGGGGAGGAGGGTCTGGCTGGGAGTCCAGTCTGTGAGTTCAAATCTCCACTCGTGTCTCCTGGGTGTCAAAGGCCAGCTAAATATCACCCCACCGTGAGTGGCTCAGGCATTACGTGCCCTGCCACCTGCGCAGCCGTGGGCAGGCTGCATAGTCCCAAGGAGCCCAGTTGACCCCCAGCTGGCAGCTGCAGACAAGGAAGGGGCTGGCTTGTGCAGCTGTGGCAAGCTGAGCAGGCCCTGGGCAGCTGGGGAGGACTAGCCTCAGAGGGAGGCAATGGTAAACCCTCTCAGAATACTGCTTACCATGAAAACCCTATTCATAGGATTGCCATAAGTCAGAATCGACTTGAAGGCAGTCCACCAGTGTATACACAGTCGCTTGTGTGTGTTGAAGCAAAATCTTGATATGTTCATGCTCACTATTGCATCAAGTTTCCTTTTTGCACTGTTTCATCAATGCATGTGCATTGGTAACGTTGATGAAAAAACGTAGGGATTAGTGAAAGTGACTGTTTCCACACCTCATCTAGTCTGGAGATTTTCTGTTCCAAGCCTTCCATTCCTGGCTGGTCTCCTGTGAATTTCTTTTTATCTTCTGCTGCACATTTGTTCTCTCTTATTAAGGAGACTGCTTGTTAAGAACCTAGAATGGCAGGGGGGGGGATCACACAGGGACAGGGAGTGGCTGCCAACATTGCTTTGTTTCTCATAGAAAGAAGGGCTGGACCCAACTAAGTAACCCAGCCAAAGAAAAAAGAAGACTATTCTTATGACTGTAATTTGTTTTAACCAGTTAGGATTTCTCCACCCATCCCTACAGATCCCCAGGATCTTCAGAACCTCAGGGTGTCTCTTACTTGTAGTTTTAATTTGTTGTAACATGCCCTAGGACCTTATGGTGAAAAATGGATAAGAAACCAATAATAATAATAATAATAATAATAATAATAATAATAATAATAATAATAATAATAATAATAATAATAATAATATTGGGAAGTGATATCTGCTTCTTGTAGCAGCAGCTGCCATCTCTGTTTGCGTGTTCATTTGTATGCTCATTTTTGCATTCCCCCACCCCTCTTTCTCAGGTGTGGTGGAGAGAAGTGGACCCAGCAGCAGCTCAGAGAGAGAGAGAGGGAGAGATGGGTAGCCTGCCCTTGCTGACTTGTTGAATAATTGTACATGATGATGAGTTTAATGCTATATTGGTCTTATGGAGCTGGTTTTATTATGTTTGCATTTTTATATTGGACCCCACTCTACACTGACGTGATTTGAAGACCAGATTGTAATTGCCCAAAGGATGGAAAGTGCTCTTCACTGTGCTATAACTGTCAAAGGGGGGGGATCATTCTTCCACCAGGCTGGGTGACTCCATCCAAGCAGAGGTACATTCATACAACATAAGAGAGTTAATCAAATATCTCCAAAGGAAACAAAAAACGTCTGGTAGCACCCTGTTCAACCCCACACTGACAGGTATGGAAATCCTAATAATAATGCATATTTCCAAGGGTGTCCCAGTTTGTACCATGCAGCAGTTTGTAATAAGGCCGAGGTGAAAATTTCTGTATTTGGGAGAGGAGGATAAAATGATTGCTTGAAATTACCCCTCCCAAGGTGTTTAGAGCTCCTGGCAGTAGAGGACCTCCTGGGGCCCTTGGCAGCTAGTGGTCATCATATTTTCACCTAAGGATTCATTAAAGTGAAGGCAATGCTTACTCCTTCCCTCTGGAGGGGGGAACTTCAGGCCCAGAGCCCAAATGAGTCTCAGTCTGGTTCTCTGTACTCTCCCCATGCCACACCCTCTCCCCAGCCACACCCCTTTTCCACAGGCCGCACCCCTCACTATTTCTACTTTGCACTCTCCTCGGGGTTTTTTATCTGGCTGGAACGTATCCTTGAACTCTGATAATGACTCTTGCTTGTCTGGATGGTGGAGAGAGGGGTGTGTGAGTGTATGTGTAAATGAGCCTACTGTACAAAGGTAAAATTCATATTTATTGCTCTGCCCATTTTCCCCACTGGCCCATGCACCTCTAGCATGTGGTCCCCAAAGGATGTCCAGAAGGTAATGCAGCCCTTGGACAAAAAAGGTTCCCCACCTTTGCTCTAGAGAATCTTGGCAAAAAAAATACTAGCTTCTTTGGAGTCATAGGAGTGAGGGCACATCAGTAGTAAGTTTACCACAAGCTTCAACCCTTTCCACACATCTTTCACCAATTCTCAATAAACACACAAACACACACACTGTATGGGCTCTGCCCCTGCTCACTTTGCTCATCAACCCCACCTGCCATGAGTCACCAACACTCCCCCTCCCTCCCACATGGTTTGCTAGCACTCCACCTCCCTCCCTGGCACACAGGTCACCAGCGCTCCTCCTCCCCCATGGGTTGCCAGTACTCCCCCCATGGGTCTCTAGTATTCCCCTCCCCCCATGGGTCTCCAGCACTCCCACTCCCCCACATGGGTCACTAGCACTCCTCCTCCCCCAGTGGTCACCATCCCACCTTTCCTCCCCCCATGGGTCCCCTCCCCTTCCACCCACCAAATGACTGACCAACCCAACAAGTGCCAGGCCCGGGCACAGCCAGGACCCTTGCTTGCCTCTGCCACTGCCCCATTCACTCACTCATCTGTTCACCATGGGTGGTGCTCCCGCCACCAAGCGCCTTGAGCGAGCAGCAACAGCACCGCCACCCCGCAAGAACCATCAAATTTGGAACCATCAAATCCTGGAAGAAATTCAGATGGAAAGAACAATGTAAACATGGCTATATCAAATGATCTTTTGGTTTCTGAATATTATCCCATTGGATCCAGGCTGAGACATTGCTATTTCTGAAATGAAAAGGACCCCTCCCAATTTCTATAATGGCGTTTTCAACCCAAAGTCTAGTCTGCATCCTTAGATGTATTATTTTATAGAATTTTGCAAATGACATCATCACTAATGTTTAAGGGACTTTTATAAGCATCATATATGTTCTTCCTCTTTCATAAATCTGGAGGTCAGGCTCACCCAAAGCAGCAGCCTCACAGTAGGTTCAGGAGTAACATAAGGATGTTTTCTTCATGCAATGTATAATAAATCACCACAAGATATAGTGGTAGGTGGTAGCTTGTCTATCAACATATATTCATTGTGATAGTTAAATGATAGTTAAATGTTTTTAACCTTTTTAAAAGTTTTTAAAATGTTTTTAACGCTGTTTTGTCTTAATGTATTTTAAGATTTGTTTTTATGATGTTATAAAGTGTTTTTAGTGCCTTGTTTGCTGCCCTGGGCTCCTGCTGGGAGGAAGGGCAGGATACAAATTTAATTAATTAATTTATTATTATTATTATTATTATTATTATTATTATTATTATTATTATTATTATTGAGGGCCAGTATACTTCTGGATATCAGATAATGAAGACAAAAGACTATTTCCACCTTGCTGGTTCTGCAGTCAAATATTCCAAAGGGCCTAAAGAGAAAGCGGTATGTCCCAATCAAGGAACAGCAAAGGAGAGCAGGAAAGGGTCATGCAATGCGATTTGGGGATTCTATCCCCATTCATGTGTAGCACTTTCCTGGCACACAGCTTCACCAGCAGGAGTGGATGGAACATGCTACTCTCTTTTTTTGTAGTTTGATGTTTTCTTGCAGGCATTCATGAGCTACTTTCAGTAAGCCTGAAGGGGAAAAAATCTGTTCTGATGGTGATATGTAGCTGAAGGATTTAAGACTGTGGCTATCCTTAAGCATCTTGATCAATGGCAGCTTGATTTGGTTTTGTGTAAAGCAGTAAGGGGTCGATGCATTCCGGTTCCACTGATTTGATTTAGCAGCAAAACAGTTGCCAACCCAGACTGTCAAGATTCACCATAACTGCTCAAATAAATTAATACAAATTTGTTTTGATAGCAATAGCAGTCTCCATGACAGTGTCTCGGAAGGCATGTTAATTTGCTGCCATAGGTGTAAACTGAATTATTTCAGCTCTTTGCAAGAGATGTTACATAATCTTTGTTGAAACAATGTGTTTGCTCACTGATACAGACTAATTTGCAGTTACAAAGATGCATTAATGAAATCCAACTAAAAGAAACGGATTTGTTTAAAATTCAGGATTCTTTACTCTTTGAAATTCTAAAATTGCATTGGTTGAAGGTTCATACTCCCCACCTACCCTCCTCTCTCTCTCACACACACATACACACATGCACAGCTCTTTTTTCCTTTTTATTTTAGGCAGGGGGATTAGGAATTGGACAATGAAATACTAAATCCCAAATATGCATGTTTCCTCTTGTATGGTGAGGGGGATGAAAATACTACTTGGGTTCTGCTGATGAATGATGACTAGTATGGTCATGCTGATTGGGGCTGATGGGAGTTCTGGGCCAGAACATCTGGAGGCCACCTGGCTGGCAAAGGCTGGTGGGGATGTCCCCTTTCACTATCAGAGGGCATTGTGAAAGTTGGTCATACACCTTAGATAGCAATCTTGATGTCCCATCCACATGTACTGTAGTCCCCAGTGAGGTGTCCAGTGCAACGTCTGCTGTAATGTCTTGGGAAAAGTTTCAGTTGATGCAGCCTGATGACATGGACAAGGTCCTTGGAATGATGTGGCCAGCAACGTGTCCTCTCTACCCTTGTGCTTCTTGGCTTAATAAAGCTTGAAGAGTGGGTATGACTGAGTGGATCCAGGGTATGGTCAACATGTCTTTGTGAGGAGGAGTGGTCCCAGCCTCCCTGAAAGAGGTGGTGATCCAAGTGCTCCTGAAAAACCCACCCTGCACCCATTGGTTTGTGACAATTACCGCCCAGTCGCAAAAATACCCCCTTTTTAGGTAATGTGATTGAGAGGGCTGTGGCACAGCAATTGCAACTACTCTTAGATGAAACAGATTATCTTGACCCATTCCAATCTGGGTTCAGGTCTGGTTATGAGACTGAATTGGCCTTTGTTGCCCTCATGGATGACCTTTAACAGGAGGACAGGGAGAGTGCAACCCTGTTATTCTTATTTGATCTCGCAGTGGCTTTTGATGCCATTGACCATGGGTATCCTTCTGAGCTGACTTTGTGAGTATCAGATGGTGAGATGGGTATCAGGGTCATTTTCAGAGAATAGCATGGGGTGATTGCCTTTTGGCCCCCTAGCAGTTGTGCCACAGGGTACCATCTTTTCCCAATGTTGTTTAACATCTATATGAAGCACTTGGGAGCAGTCATCAGATTTGGGGCAAGGTGTCAGCAGTATATTGATGATACCCAGCTCTATTTCTTTGCAACATCCAAATCGGGAGGGGCATTGCAAGCCCTGGACCAGTGTCTGGACTTGGTGGTGGGCTGGATGAGGGCTAATAAGATGAGTCTGAATCCTAGGAAGACAAAGGTGCTGTGGGCTGGTGGTTCCCAAGTTCAGATAATTGGTCAGTTGCCTTTTACCAGCTTTGGCTGGTAAAACAGCCGCGGATGTTTCTGGACTGGGATAGCCTGACCACTGTTGTCCATGCACTGATAACTTCCAAGTTGGATTACTGTAATGCGCTCTATATGGGGCTGCCCTTGAGGTTGGTCTGGAAGCTGCAGCTGGTGCAAAGTGCGGCGGCGAGACTGCTCACTGGATCAGAATATCACCAACATGTTACCCTGCTGCTGAAAGAATTGCACTGGCTGCCCATTACCTACTGGGGCAAGTTCAAGGTTCTGGTTTTGGTGTACAAAGTTCTATGCAGTTTGGGACCAGGATACCTGAAAGACCGTCTTATTCCTTATATACCCAGTTGATCTCTTATCCCAATCTGTATCTGTGTTGGAATCACCTTTTTTTGATGTTTTTAAAGGTTTTTTTAAAAATGTGTTCTTAAAGATGTTTTAATATTTATTTAATTTAATATTTATTTATTTAATATTTAATCATAGTCTTTCGTTTTTAAGATATTTTAGAGAATTTTTAGTCCTTTTGTTTGCTGCTCTGGACTCCTTCTAGGAGGAAGAGCGGGATATAAATTTAATAAATAAATAAATAAATAAAGAGATTAATGTAAACAGATAAAATTACAAGTATTTAGAATTCCTTTTGCTAAGTGATTGCTTTTGCAGAGGGTTGCTTTCACAGAGTCTCCAATCGCTTTAATATTTGCTGAGGCCTGAGGGCCAACCTACATGTGATGTTTATGAAGGAGTTTGTCCTCAAGTGCAGGCTTTTTATTTTATACATTGCCAGGTTTGGGGGGGTCTGGATTGGGAGTCAAGTGTGTTTGTGTGGAATACCCTTTGCCCCAGCTGCTGTACTTATCCAGATGCTAATTGCATGCTTGCAGTTTGCATTGGAAAAATATCATGGGGTCTGTGGTCTGGATTAGGACCACAACAAGGACAAAGTGCTAAAGCCTCCCAACCCCTCCACCACCAACAACAATGTCCCAATTAGGATAGCCACCTACTAATTGCCCAAAAAAGAGGAAATGAATCACCAAAACAGAGGATAAAAGAGTACACCAATATACATAAACATTTGCATGTGCTAATTTATATCGATATATGCAAATTTCTCAGTGGCAGCTCCCCATTTATGGAATGCTCTTCTAAGAGAGGCACACCTGGCACCATCACACATCTCCATCTCCATCCAAGCAGATAAGAGGCATTATTCAGCCATGCAAAAGCTCTCAAGGGAGGTGCAGAAAAAGGCCAGTGAGGGGTGTGGCCTGTTAAGAGGGGTGTGGTGTAGTGAGCCCCCCTGAGGGCCAGATAGAGTTGCCTAGAGGGCCACATTCAGTCACTGGGGCTGAGTTTCACCATTCCTGCTTTAGCTGCTATGATTGTGGAGATTAGAAGTCTGCATAACCAATGAATTCAGACCCATTCATCCTCTGACTAACTCTGGAAATCAGTGGTGCTGCTTGATGTTCAGGGGATAAAGACTGAAATCTATGAGTGTTTATTATTTGTAGTGTGAATCTATTTTTGTCAAAATCCCCATAAAATAAATGTGGGTCATATATTATTTGAGGTAGTGCAATTTGATTTAATTGAAATGCAATTACATTATTGATGTTTATAGGCATAAATTTCAGTTCTGCTGGATAACTATATACTGCATCATGATTTAAAGGCATCTTGGTGTCACTACTAATGCCGTAATAAATTTGGTTATTTATTGATCTTTTTTCCTTTGGTGTCAGAAATAATTCTAGTTCTCTCCTCAAATCTAGTCGAACTCTGTGCAATAATGTTTGTAAAATGTATTTGACATTAAAAGTACCTTCCCCAATGCCTGATTATAAGCAAAAACAAGAGAAAGGATCACTTCACCTCCCTTTCCCTTTTTGCTAATGAAATGATATATTTGGGAGGCATACTTCCACCTCCTCTCTGTAGCTCAGAAGAAAGTAAGTGTGCAAAGCACTAGTAACCTTCACCCTACTTTAAACTCAAGAAATTGTTTAGTTGTTTTAAAGTAACACATTAACAGGTACTTCCATGAAAGTTAGAGCACCCGAGTTTCCAATAAGGAGCCAACTATTTTGCCAAGCACAACAATTTAGGGGTATTGTTTCAATAAATAATTTATGTCACCCATTAAATTGGCCATGATAAGTGAGGGAGGTTTGTCTTACAGCTATAAGCTGTAGCTTAGAAGACACCAGACAGCCTTCAAAAGCAAGAGGGTTCCTCTTGTATTTGTGGTGCTGGAATTAGGCAGTTTGGGCATAATTCAGATTTTGCATGCCAATGGCAAGTGTTGGGGATGTTAGCTGTTTGATTAGGGCTGCCAGGTTCATGGCCTGAGACTGATCTTGTACCTTTAGGAGAAGAGAAAGTCAGCCAAGTGCAGGTGTTCTTGCAATACTGTAATGGGAAAAACCACAAAGTGGAATGGCAACCAAGAGGTCTTCTGTATCTTTAAAAGTTGTGAAGGGGAAGGGAGAATTCCACCTTGTGGTTTTTTCCATTACAGTATTGCAAGAACACCTGCACTTGGCTGACTTTCTCTTCTCAGGCCCTGAGCCTGGCAACCCTACTATGGAGTTATGTTGGCTGGGCCAGTATATTGTGGTCCTTGTTTGAACTGCTTCTCTGACCTCTGTGGCATAAACCACCTTTCATGAGGTAAGTCCTCTTCCAGACAGAAATAGTCTGCCCACAGTTCCCCATGCTCTGGAAACCTTCAGGATTGACTCATGTAATGAGCTGTATGTAGAGATGCCTTTGAAAGTTGTCTGGAACTGCAGTTAGTTCAAAATATGGTTTCTTGGCTAGCAGTGGCAGCTGGTGCTCATTGGGACTGGTGGGGCAGAAGGCAAGGAGACCAGCAGTAAGTGGAGCCAGAGGCAATGACAGGCAGAGCCCGTTCTCCTTCCTGCTAAGTTCTGCAATAATGAGAATAAGGAAGAGGAAGCTGACAGGAAGTGCCACCCCTTGGACTGATTGTAAATAGAAAGATAGGCAGGCAGGGGAGAGTTGCCTGAGGCAGCACCCCTTTTGCCCTAATGGGCCAGCCTCCACTGTTGGCTAATAACGGGGTCATTTTGCCAGTAAAGAGCTTCACTGGCCCACAGTCTATTTCCAAATACAATTCAAAGGGCTGTTACTTACCATTAAAGCCCCACACAGCTTAGGACCTAACTACATGACAGAAGCCTGGTGTCAGTCTACCCATGCACTGTCATCTTTAGAAGCTCTGGGCATTCCTGATTAAGTTGGGGAGCAAGTAAAGTGGGGAGGGCCTTTCTAACTGTGTCATCCCATGTGTCAAATTCCATCCCACAGGGAGGTTCAGCGGGTGCCTACAGTGTTATCTTTTGGCCCCAAGCAAATCCATTTTTATTCCCCCAGGCTTTTCAAAATCATTTTTTAAATTGGTGTTGTTTAGGTCCTTTGTCCACTGTGTGATTGACTGGTTTTACTCTTGTATTTAGTATTTTCAGGATACTGTGTTGTTACCACCCAGATCCTTATCTAGTGGTGGCACAGGGATGAGGGTTCTACAAGTTCTTTCTAGGCTTATGTCTACCCTGAGTCTTATACGTGAAATGTTGCCCTCACCTAAGTGAGTCCTTTTATTGACAGTGGATGACTGGCTAGGTAAACCTAGAAAAAGAACTCCTACCCAAGTTCCCCTTGGGACTGAGGATGTATCAGGAAATATAATAGGATTCCACAACGGAAAATCAAAATATGTTTCTTTATTTCTATACTAAGGTCTGGTTCACACTAGAAATACAAATAGCTGGCCTCAGCCATTGCAGAAACTATGCATCCATAATTATAGAAGGAATCTGGTCTTACCCAGTACCTTAATGGTTAAACAAACATCTATTGCTGGCTGTAGCCAGGATATACAATTTTAACAAGCATATAGCTAGCACCCTCTTACATCACATGGGCTAGCTAGGCACACAGCTGGCTTTATCTCATAAACTAATGGTTAAAGAGGCATATTGCTGGCTGTAACAAGCTTATAACAAATCACTAATTATATTTGTGAGGCAATTACACAGTGCAACCTTATACATTTATTAGTTGTACAAACAATACTCTCTTTGGCCTCAGCCAAAGGGTCTGAAAACTTGACATAATACCTGTCTATATACCATACAATGCATACTTTTTCCTTCAAGATCTATAAAATGGAGGAATTTGCTTGGCTTCTGGTCACCGTCAGGCAGGGTCTTCAGCACAGTCTTGAAGGATTCACCTCGTAATCTTAACTCCAGACGTCTTTAGCAGCCAGGCTTCAGTAGTCTTGCTTCAGCAGTCTTCGGCACAGTCATAAGGACTGGCCTCAAATGGCTCTGTTTAGTCTCTTTTATAAGCAATGCTCAAGGCTGGACACAAAGTGGGGGTTCCCCCAAGTCTTGACAAGCCTGGCTCCTGTCAACCAGTATGCTCAGCCTGTACACCTGAAAGCATCACACAAATGCTTATCTTTTCTCGACTGTCTTCCCAGACTTTCTGGCAGCTGTCCTAGACAGCTGTATAAACAAAGACTGTTGACAGAGAGGCAGGAGATAGTCCAATCTTCAGACAGGGGAGGAGGAAGAGGAAAGCGAAAGAAACTTACCTATACTCTCGCTGGTGTTTTTTCAATACAAAATAAATCTTGTCTCCCAACTTTTATACAATTTATTTAACACTGGAGAACTCGAGAGGGGCATAAAACAAGAAAATCAAAGGGTGGCCTATAACAGTATTTTTGTTTCCGAGTAAGACTACAATTAGGGAAGGGGGAGAAATTAGATTCAGTTTGCATTTAAAGTCAAATCTATCAAATTCACTTTCTGAAACAATATGAGAACCAGACATAGCCTGTGCAGTTCTCCAACCAACCAATGTTAACAAAAATGCATATATTAGGATAAATTGTGCATAAAAATAAATATATGGGTGAAAATAATGTAAAATACATTATATTAGGAGAAAGTGCTTGCAAAAATGTGTTCATTAGTCACTGCATACAAAAGTAAGCTTATTAGGAGAACTTTGCACAAAAATACTGAAAACGTTTCATGGGGATTTGTTTTTTTAAAAAATCACAAATTGCTACAGAAATGTGGAGAAATGAATTTAAGACTGGAAAAATGCATAATGCATTTTATGTATTTTAATTGTATTCTGTGCATTTTAATTTACTGTAGTGTTTGTGTTTTTATAGTGTATTTTATTATATATGTGTGCAATTTTATTGTAGCCGCCCTGAGTGTCCTATTGTAGGGTAGAAGGGTGGGACAGAAATATTTTAAATAAATAATAAATAAAAATGAGAAAGTGAGAGATGGACAGATCCTTTCATCCCTAGCTGCAGTGCTCATCCTCTTTACTTAGGACTAAATTCATTGGAATTCAATAGGACTTACTTCTGAGTAGATATGGTTAGGATTGCGGTCCAACTAAGTATGTAACTAAGAGTATGCTTGAGCTCCTGTTAGTATGCCCCTTAATCTTAATGGCTTGTTACAGTAAGCTACGAGAAGCTGGGCTTGCAGTTGTTGTTGGTTGTGCAATGACAATCATAATGTATTACTTCTATCTCCCTCTTCTTTTAGCATACTAAGAGAGGCTACTGGCATAGATTAAAAGAATATGTTTATGTTGTTGGTTATTAATACATACTATACATCACATAAGGGGTTATGACCCTGACACTTAAATCTGGGGCATTATTTGGCCACTCTTAAACCATAACTAGACCAATTTTTTAAAACCATGGCAATTTTTTGCCATTTAGGGGAAAAGTAAGTGGGTGGGGCTAGAGTAGCTTCTGATATTCCCAGAGAACATTGAATATCTATTCTTAGTCACACTGGGCTGAAAATTACTTTGGTTGACCTGGTTGAAGTTCTTTATCTGGAGATGGACAGGGAACGTATTACCCTATTCATTTTACTAGAGCTGTTAGAATCTTTGATATCATGGATCATCAAAAATGGTGAGAATAAATATTCTCTGGCTGCGTGAATATTCAATGCAGATTTACCAAACAGTTAATATTCACCATCGCCATTTAGACTGCAGTCCTATGGTCCATAGGAGGGCATCCGAGGAGCCATCAAATATTGTAAACCTCCCTTTCCATTGGTAGAGAAGGAAATCCCCTGCTGGAGGTTCTCCCTGGATGGTAGAGCTTTCTGCTGCCAGAGATGCCCCACTTGCAGTTTTGCACCAGTGTTTTGGAGTCATGTTTGGAGCAGCTGAGGATTCACAGCATCCTATGTTCCATTGTTCCTCCAGCATGCCCCAAACAGAGCTGGAAACTACACCAGCTTGAAAGCTTCCATAGTCAATTCTCTTGCACTGGAGGCAATGGGAGGCAACCAAACAAAGAAAGGTTACCACCACCACCCCACTTTCACCCTAGCTGGCATGAGCAGGGCTTAGGAAATGGGAGTAGCTCCATTGCGGATCTCTTTCTTCCACTCTTAGTAAGATCCCTCTGCCCCTCAATGAATGTAAGCAGTCAGTACTGACAATTCAGTTGTATCATGTGCAACCATGAATATCTGAGTTTCCGATAGCTGGTATGCAACAATGACATGCAATAGAATCCAGTATTTAATTAACTGACACCTGACATTCTGTAGTTGTCATCATTTGACCTGTAATCATCAGTTTTTGACAACTATCGTTCGGTAGCTCAGGTGTAGCAGCAGCATTTGATGGGAGCTGACAGCTAAGCTGCACTAACATTCAGATAATTTTGTACTGTCAAATTTCAAATGTTGGTTCTGAATTTTAAATATCATTATTTTTAATGTATATTATTAATAACAACATAATAAAATTCCAAAGAGTTGCAGGAGACAGGCTTTTTTTTCATATGAAAAGAATTCCACAGACTTCATAACAATTTTTCCTACTCAGTAAGTTTATGTAAACACTCAAACAAGAAAATCTCTCTCTTTTCCTGACTTCCATTCTGGCAGCATTCTTAGCTCTATGTTGCTGCTGGTATATCTGAGGCTCTGGTGGTTGCTAAGCAACTGTGAGTGCCTTTAAAGCTTTCAGACAATGAAGTTCTTCTTTTACAATTAATGATGAATTGATTAAAATAATCTTAGATATTTTGTATACACTCGTATGGAAGCCTCCACTTGGCCCCTGGCCCACAGGAAAATCAATTGATGAAAAACAGAAAACCTCTATTGTAAAACAAACACGTGCACACTGTCTTACATGAAAAACTATGATACTAAGAATGCAATGCTATACACACACTTACTTGGCAGTAACTAAGTCCCATTGAACATAATGGGGCATATTTCAGAGCAGACATGTATAGGATTGCAATGAAAGTTTTTTTTTCCTATTGACATCATTACATCATTCTCAACCATTCAGTTCTCCCCCCCACACACACACACACTATTTAACATCTGCATGAAACTACTGGGAGAGATCACTCAGATTTGGAGTACATTGACATCAATATGTAGATGACACACAACATTGTTGTTCATCAAGTATCAGGAAATCTGTTGATGCTTTGAACTGGTGCCTGGATGCAGTAATGAAGTTTAATGCAGTCAAGACAGAGGTGCTTCTAGTCATGAAAGGGGCCAATTCTGGAAAAGGTTTCATTCCGTTGGGCCAGCACCCCTTGAAAAACCAGGTTAATAGTCTGGGGGGGTATACTTCTGGATGTGGCTTTCAACCAGGTTGTCCAGACAGTGGCCATAGCTAGGGGTGCCTTTGCCTGGTTTGAGCTGGGGTGCATCCATTCTTGAGGAGATCTGACTAGGCCATAATGGTACATGTTTTAGTTGCATGCAGGTTGTAACTAAGAAGACCTCTCTGGACCCAGAAGTGTTAAGCAACTATCATCTGGTGGCGAACATCCCCTTTTGGGGCCAGGTGCTTGAGAAGGTGGCGGCGGTGCAGTTTCAGGTATGCTCGAAGGAAATTGATTACTTGGATCCATTCAAGTCTGGCTTCAGATCTGGTCATGCCACTGCAAGTGCCTTGGTCAGGGTGACATTTGGTTGATGACATTTGCCAGGAGAGAGATGTGGGGAGTGTGACCCTGGTCGTTCTCCTGGATCTCTTGGCAGCTTTCAGTATTGTCGACCATAGTATCCTTCTGAACCATGAGGTGGGGGTTGGGGGCACTGTGCTTCAGTGGTTCTGCTCTTACCTCCAGGGCCATTTCCGAAAGTAGCTCAAGTGTCAAAAGCCAGGGTGAAGTGGTGATGAAAACTGGACAGTGAAGGTGCCAGACACACCTCTGTGGGGAGGGAATTCCACAACTTAGGGGCTGTCACAGAGAATGCCCTCTCTCAGGCCACCCCTCCCCAGCTTCTAAGGGTGGAAACTACCAAGAGGGACCCTTCTGCCTTCTCAACATCCAAGAGAGTCTGTAGGGAAGGAGGCAGTTCTTTCAGATAATTGGGTCCTAAGTCCCATGGTGTCGAACAGTAACCTCCCATAATATATACTTTTAGGACCCTCTCTAGTTGTAAACTTAATTTGTTTTCAATAGTTTTTAATAACATATTTTATGTTATTGTGACAAGTCCTGGGACCTACTGGTGAAAAAATGGAAATGGACTGCCTTCAAGTTGATTCCGACTTATGGCGACCCTATGAATAGGGTTTTCACGGTAAGCGGTATTCGGAGGTGGTTTACCATTGCCTTCCTCTGAGGCTGAGAGGCAGTGACTGGCCCAAGGTCACTCAGTGAGCTTCATGGCTGTAATGATAATACTTCAACACACTCTGTGTTGGGAAAACTTTGAAGAGTCTCCAGAAACATCCATCAGTCCAAAATGTAGCATCAAGGACATCCACAGGAGTATATCTCACCAATCTAGCAGGAGTGGCACTGGTTTAAAACCTGAAATGATTTGGGTCCAGGATACCTAGGTTTCTGGTATGGATGGGGGAGAAATTTGATCAGTCCACATTTAAAGCAGAATTTATCAAATTTGCAGTTTCAAAAACAATATGGGAACCAAGAGACAGTCATCCATTGAAATTCGCACTTATCTGAATTTTGTAATGCAGTTCCCCAACTAAGCAATGGTTACAAAAGCACATATAGTAAAGTATGTATAAAAATGAATATATAAGTGAAAATAACACAGAAATGCATTACATTAAGAGAAATTGCCTGCAAAATGTGTACATTAGTCAAAACTGCATACAAAAGTGTTTATTAGGACAAATTCACACTAAAATACTGAAGAATTTTTGTGAGTTTTTTTTAAAAAATCACAAATTGTTGCAGAAATGTGGAGAACTGAATTTATGATTGGAAAAATGGGAAACTGAGAGAACCAAAATTAATAGATCCATCATCCCCAGTTTCCTCCCATACTGAGGAGGTGCTGTTCCATGTTCTTTCTGTGGCTGAAGCATGGCTGGGTCATGGAGATGGCCTTTTCTGTGGTTGCATCAAATTTGTGGAAGATTTGTTTGGCGCTCTCTCTCTCTCTCTCTCATTGTTTTTCATCTCACAGTTAAAACCTTTCTATATCATATAACCTGCTGGGCTAAGGAGCCGTATTTTAGTTGCCTTTATATGTGGTGCCTTTTATCTGAGTTTATTATTCTCAGCTTATATAGTGATGTTGTGATTTAATTATTTTAGACACCCTGAATGATCGAAATGCATCATCATATATATGAGATATATATATTAATAACTGCTTAAGAGGCATAAAGCAATTTCAAGTCTTAATCTTACAATAACAAGCTTCATTTTATGTTTCAAATAGATGTCGTCAAACAGATTTCTCGAAACCTTATTTGAATACCATAAAAGTTCAGTGAAGGGGAAATCCTAATATTTATTTATTTATTTATTTATTTTATTACATTTTTAGACCGCCCTATAGCAATAAGCTCCCAGGGCGGTGTACAGCATAATAAAACAGGTTAAAATACAAGTGGATGTAAATACACAATAAAACATAATTAAAAAATTTTCAATTTTAAATTCAAATTTTAAAATTTTTAAAATTTTTAAAATGCCTGGGCGAAGAGGTAGGTCTTTACCTGGCGCCGAAAAGATAACAAAGAAGGCGCCAGGCGTATCTCATCAGGGAGGGCGTTCCATAGTTCGGGGGCCACCACTGAGAAGGCCCTAGCTCTAGTTATCGTTCTCCGTGCCTCCCTATGCGTTGGGACACGGAGAAGGGCCTTCAACGTCGAGCGCAGCGACCGGGTAGGTACATAGCGGGAGAGGCGTTCTGCCAGGTATTGCGGTCCGATGCCGTTAAGGGCTTTATAGGTAAGAACCAACACTTTGAATCTGGCCCGGAAACATATTGGTAGCCAGTGCAGCTGGGCCAGGACAGGTGTTATATGATCAAATTTTTTTGTCCCAGTAAGAACTCTGGCCGCAGCATTCTGCACCAGCTGAAGTTTCCGAACCGTCTTCAGAGGTAACCCTACGTAGAGTGCATTACAGTAGTCCAATCTAGAGGTTACCAGAGCATGGATAACTGTGGCAAGGTTCTCCCTATCCAGATAGGGTCGTAGTTGGGCTACCAGCCAAAGCTGGTAGAACGCATTCCGTGCCACCGAGGCTACTTGAGCCTCCAGTGACAGGAGCGGATCTAATAAGACCCCCAAACTACGGACCTGCTCCTTTAGGGGGAGTGTAACCCCATCTAGGGCAGGTCGGACATCAACCATCTGGGCAGAGAGCCCCCCCACCAACAGCATCTCAGTCTTGTCAGGATTGAGTCTCAGTTTATTAGCTCTCATCCAGTCCATTATCGCGGCCAGGCAGTGGTTTAGTACATTAACAGCCTCACCTGAAGAAGATGAAAAGGAGAAGTAGAGCTGCGTATCATCAGCATATTGCTGGAAACGCACTCCAAATCTCCTAATGACCTCGCCCAGCGGCTTCATATAGATATTAAAGAGCATGGGGGACAGAACTGAACCCTGTGGGACCCCATATTGGAGTATCCAGGGACTCGAGTAATGCTCCCCAAGCACCAACTTCTGGAGATGATTCTTGAGGTAGGAGCACAGCCACCGCCAAGCAGTGCCTCCAACTCCTAAGTCCGCAAGACGTCCCAGAAGGATACCATGGTCGATGGTATCAAAAGCCGCTGAGAGATCAAGGAGAACCAACAGAGTTACACTCCCTCTGTCTTTCTCCCGACAGAGGTCATCATACAGGGCGACCAAGGCTGTTTCTGTACCAAATCCCGGCCGAAAGCCCGATTGACATGGATCCAGATAATCAGTTTCATCCAAGAGAGCCTGGAGCTGGTGAGCGACCACACGCTCTAAAACCTTGCCCAGGAATGGAACATTTGCTACCGGTCTATAGTTGTCAAGATTTTCAGGGTCCAAGGAGGGTTTCTTTAGGAGCGGTCTCACCACCACCTGTTTCAGGCAGGGTGGTACCACTCCCTCTCGTAAAGAGGCATTGATCACCTCCTTGGCCCATCCGGCTGTTCCGTTCCTGCTAGCTTTTATTAGCCATGAGGGGCGCGGATCCAGAGCAGAAGTGGTCGCCCGCACCTGTCCAAGCACCTTGTCCACGTCCTCGAGCTGAACCAACTGAAATTCATCCAATAAAACAGGACAGGACTGTGCTCCGGACACCTCATTAGGCTCAACTGCTACAATATTGGAGTCAAGGTCCCGGCAGATGTTTGTGATCTTATCTTGGAAGTGTCTCGCAAACTCATTACAGCGGGCTATTGATGCTATTATTGCGTTCTGAGGACCAGAGTGTAAAAGTCCCCGAACAACCTTATAAAGTTCCGCTGGGCGGTTAGAAGATGACTGAATGGAGGCAGCAAAGTACTGCTTCTTCGCTGCCCTCACCGCCTTCACATAGAGCTTGGTAGAGATCTTCACAAGTGCAAGACCACAGCCGTCAGGAGTTCGTCTCCATTTGCACTCAAGCCGTCTCCTTTCTTGCTTCATCACTCTTAGCTCTGGGGTAAACTACGGAGCCAATTGAGCTCTGCAGAGGAGAGGGCGCACCGGGGCGATCGTGTCAACTGCCCGGGTCATTCCCGTATTCCACAGATTGACCAGGGTTTCGACAGGAGCGTCAGTTTTATCAGCCGGAAAACTCCCCAGAGCCTTCTGAAAACCTTCAGGATTCATTAGTCTCCGGGGGCGGACCATCTTAATTGGTCCTCCACCCTTGCAGAGGGGAGAAAACATTGTGAGCCTACACCTCAATAGGCGATGATCTGTCCATGACAGAGGAATAGATGTAAAATCCCTCACTCCCAGATCACCATCCCCTGCTCCAGTAGCAAAAATTAAGTCTAGAGTGTGCCCCGAAATATGCGTAGGGCCAGTAACAAATTGAGACAGCCCCATGGCTGTCATGGAGGCCATGAAGTCCTGAGCCGCCCCAGACAAAGCGGTCTCGGCATGAATGTTGAGATCCCCCAATACCATAAATTTGGGGGATCGCAACACCAAACCCGAGACCACCTCCGTCAGCTCAGTTAGGGAGGCTGTTGGGCAGCAGGGTGGACGGTACACCAACAGTATTCCCAGTCTGTCTCGCTGACCCAACGTAATATGGAGACACTCCAGACCATTAGCTACCTGGATAGGGTGCCTAATGAGAGGGATGGAACTTCTATAGACCACAGCGATTCCCCCTCCCCGACCCTCGGATCTACCCAGATGCTGAACCGAGTACCCAGGTGGGCACAGCTGGGAGAGATTAATGCCTCCCAGATCGCTCACCCATGTCTCAGTAATAAACGCCAGATCGGCCGCCTCATCCACAATTAAATCATGGATGAGGGAAGCTTTATTATTTACCGATCTGGCATTAAGAAGCAGCAACTGGAGATCCGAGAGATGGCTGATAGAACTACCAGCAATCCTGTGGATGTGGGGAGGACCCACATTTCATAATATATGAAATCTTCTTACAAGGAAGAGCAGCAGTTATTATATTAGAAACTAAAACATGCGTCATGTTAGGTGATCTCCTCATCCTAAAATCGCTAATGGTCTAACCTGAATATTATAAAAACTCAGGTCCACAACTCCTGTAGCTGAATTTACAGATAATAATTAAACTAACACGAATAAATAATGCTGAAGTGTATGATGGATTAGATACTTTATATTTTTAATAAAATAGTAGACCTCTGATTATCTGTAATTTGCCCTTATTACTGTCCTTATGTGAAATACAGCAATCACTGATAAGCCTTATTTTTTTTAAAAAAAAATAGGATTTTTTAAAAATATAACTTCTACAATCTATTGCAACTGTCTCAGTGGGAAAGGTCCAAACTTGAAGTTTTTTGTGTGTATTCTTTTGGCCTTGTTTTTATTTCTGATTCCTTACAGCATTAGCACAATTGTCAAACATTCTTTCCTTTTGCATTGCATTGTTTTATGAGGACATCGCCTTTTATGGATCATTATGTAAAAGGTGTAAGATCCAAAGATTTGCATTAATTCATCAACAGCAATTTCTCAACACTCTCTGGACTCCCAAGGCTTGCTAATGGAGTACTTATTTTCACCTTTGGCTCAGATTGTATCATCTAGACCATCAAATTAATCTCCCATTTATTGCAAAAATCTCATTTGCAATACATTCTCTTGCTTTCTGTCTGACAGAAAGCAGAAATATATATGGGTGACTTAAAATTATTCAGGAGAGAATTGCAGCAAAAATGCAGAGGGGGTGATGCCTTGCTTTTCTTCTTTGTTAAGGAATCACCTTTCATGCACAACATGTACTGATACAACGTACCTTTATTAATGTGCTGCCAATATTTTTTTCCCAATGTGAAATTTTGGGGTAGATTAGTGGGCTCCTGCCCCCATGAAATATCTAAGGAATGTTGAGAAAAGCAAAAATTTTATTTATTTATTTTATTTATTTTATTACATTTTTAGACCGCCCTATAGCAATAAGCTCCCAGGGCGGTGTACAGCATAATAAAACAGGTTAAAATACAAGTGGATGTAAATACAATACACAATAAAACATAATTAAAAATTTTCAATTTTAAATTCAAATTTTAAATTTTTTAAAATGCCTGGGCGAAGAGGTAGGTCTTTACCTGGCGCCGAAAAGATAACAAAGAAGGCGCCAGGCGTATCTCATCAGGGAGGGTGTTCCATAGTTTGGGGGCCACCACTGAGAAGGCCCTAGCTCTAGTTATCGTTCTCCGTGCCTCCCTATGCGTTGGGACACGGAGAAGGGCCTTCGACGTCGAGCGCAGCGACCGAGTAGATACATAGTGGGAGAGGCGTTCCGCCAGGTATTGCGGTCCGATGCCGTTAAGGGCTTTATAGGTAAGAACCAACACTTTGAATCTGGCCCGGAAACATATTGGTAGCCAGTGCAGCTGGGCCAGGACAGGTGTTATATGATCAATTTTTTTTGTCCCAGTAAGGACTCTGGCCGCAGCATTCTGCACCAGCTGAAGTTTCCGAACCGTCTTCAGAGGTAACCCTACGTAGAGTGCATTACAGTAGTCCAATCTAGAGGTTACCAGAGCATGGATAACTGTGGCAAGGTTCTCCTTATCCAGATAGGGTCGTAGTTGGGCTACCAGCCGAAGCTGCAATGCTAATAACATTTCTCTGGAGGGTTACTCACATTTCCGCCCATGGATATTAGTTAAGGGACAGTTGCTTGACAAATATATTCTGTAGGTGTCATTGCCCCCAGGGGTGCCATTAAGAAAGAATGGGCAGGACACACTTCTGTTTTTAGACCATATATGATTATTCCTCAGAAGCATATTTACCTTTTTGTGAGGTACAAAAAAACAGTAACATATGCTCTTTGGGGTAAGTTAAAAATTAATACCTGTATGTCTAACAGTATATATATTAATCTCTCCCACCCCCCACATACATACACACACACATATTAAATAGCATCACTGTAATCTCTCACATCTCAGAATGTCTTTCTGAGAGTCCAGAGCTGGTGACAAAACTTTCCATACAGCTAGCACAGCTGATAATGCCTGAGACAAGAGCTGCTACCAAATTTTGCCTTACCTCAAAATTCAAGATCAATTTGGAATCTTAGTGTCTCAAGGCTTCTTTCAGGATACTGATCAAATACAATTTGGGCTTTCAGTAGCCACCAGAATGCAGAGTTCATCTGTTGTTGTGCTTTGGCACCACTCAGCACCAGACCCAGGTGTATCACAATTGCTTGGGAGTTGTTTCATGGGATAGGAAGCTGAACGTTAGTACATATGTAGTCCAAGATGTCTTGATTACTAGAAAAGTCCGAGAATGCCTTTTGCTTGTCTGGAAGGAGAGGTGTGTTTGTGTGGGTTGGTGTAAAGACCACTGTGATGTTTGTGGGGCTGGAATGTAGTCTACAGTATAAAGGTATGAGTTATCCATTTATCCACCACTCTTGCCTCTCACTACACCCAGCACTGTCATGTAGCTTCCGGAAGGATCCTCATGAGGGAACACAGCCTTCATACTGGAATGGTTCCCCATTCCTACTCTGTTAGAAGGGAGATAGGAAATCTTCCCCACAATAGTTACTGTACTTCTATACCACCTGGAAAGCTGAAGTTAGGCACACATGAAAACATACTCTTAGAAAAAAACTGAAGATGAGATATCTATAACATAAAACCTTCTATACTGTATATGTGATTATAAGGCAATACAGCAATAACACCTATATACACTCTAGAATGCTAGACTGAGGCAATTGTGTCAACCATATCAAATGCTTGAATCAGTCTGGGTGGGGAAGGGGAGGTTCTATGAACAGCCTAGGATGTATAAAGTTTGCAGAAAAATACACTGACAAAATTAGTCAAATCTGTCCTTTGCAATTAATATGTTTCTGAGAATCCACTCTCACTGATCACAAGGGCAGTCCTTGCTCATTAACAATAAGGACAAATACCATCCATAACAGTCATTGTTTATTCCTCTTCATTCCTCATAGCTCCTTAATCTCTTTGTGTCTGAGCAGCTCACATAGGTCAAACTGCGTTCTACGACAGCATGCTAATGATGAAATGTACAGTTAAAAGACCTCCAATATCCATCAGTCTAATTACTTGTTCAGCCCAAACCTTCCATCTGGGTACATGATGCACAACCCCTACCCCACCCCACTCCACCCCACTTAGTCTTGACTTCAGTAGAATGAATCATTCTTCACCCCTCCCCCCAACCAAGTGTGCTGAAATGTCGATACAGCTTCTTCAGCTAGACATCTCAAACATCCTTGTTTGTGAAGCCTAATCCATCTGAGATAGGGTTGCCAGGTTCAGGGCCTGAGACTGATCCCGTATCTTTAGGAGAAAAGAAAGTCAGCCAAATATAGGTGTTCTTGCAACACTGTAATGGGAAAAAACACAAGGTGGAATTCTCCCTTCCCCCTGCACAACTTTTAAAGATACAGAAGACCTTTTGGAGACTGGGCCTGGCAACCAATGCAATATACAGATTGTCTTTCAGAATACAAAATGGTTAATGGATCAATTGATTTCTGAAGATCTCTATAAAGAGTTACAAAACAAGACATGGCTTACTGTTTCTATTTCTCCTAAGCCTCGTATGACATCTTCCTAAATTTCGCATTAAAAAACTAAAGGTATCACATTGAAAAGTGCAAGAAAAATGTCCCCCTCTATTTTGGTATGCATATGTTCTGTAGATGTTTGGCTTGAGAGGTTTGGAAAATGCCAAATGCCAAAGATGGGCAGATCTCATGGGTTACTGAAAGCAAATTTTGGAAGTCCATAGATTTGATATGCTGGATACAGAGTGCTCCCCCCCAACTTACTGGCACAGAGTCCCAGCACCCTTTTTTTTTTGCTGCCCATAGCAGATCTTTTGTTCAGGCATGTAAGATTTATTTATTTATTTTATTAGTACCTCATGATCTACCATTCAGAGCCAGTTGCAAAAGATGTAGAGCTGGAATTAAAAAAAGAGAGCTGAAGAATTGGTTTTCAGGACCAGAAATGAAATGTGCTCATAATCCTTTCACACGCAAATATTATCTTGGTTAGTTTTTGTCATTACAGCAGCCTAATTTAATCATTTTGC
The DNA here is from genome assembly GCF_030035675.1 of Rhineura floridana. Taxonomy (NCBI): domain Eukaryota; kingdom Metazoa; phylum Chordata; class Lepidosauria; order Squamata; family Rhineuridae; genus Rhineura; species Rhineura floridana. Next base: position 64,494,759 of record NC_084490.1, read on the forward strand.
TGTTGCTAAACAAGGGGGAGCCAGAATCTGTTGATTTATTGCAAATCACCTAGAGATTTTCTGGTACATCACAATATACCTTCTGCCGACCACCACGGTAGGACTTGTCTGCCGTATAAACCCCCTGTAGGATGCACACCTTAATGTGGGGAGGGGGTTTGAGAATGTCGAAGAAGCTGAAAGCAATGCCAGGAGTCTAAACCAAGAGGCTAGACTCCTAGTGGGGTCACCCACAGCAGAATGGTTAAAACTGAGACACCAGACCAAGAGGCTAACCATAGACCAAGAAGCTAGACTCCTGGCAGGGGCAGAATGGTCAAAGCTGAGACACCAGACTAAGATGCATCCAGACTCAGAGGAAGGCAATGGTAAACCACCTCTGAATACTTCTTACCATGAAAACCCTATGAATAGACTACAGGCATACCCCGCTTAACGTCGCTTCACTTAACGCCGCCTCACTATAACGTGCATGCTCCATACTCCACCATACCCCACTTTAACCTACGCGCTTCGCAATAACGGACACTGAGGGAACTTGCGTTCCACGTGCCATGTGCGTTGCGAAGAGTCGTCGGAGCAATCTCAGCGATCTGAGTGGCTGCTGCCTTGGAGACAGAACATTTACATTTAAATATTTTACTGTAAAGAGCAATCAGAGCTCTGCCTGCCCCGGCAGTGTGTGTGTGTATGTGGGGGGGGCACCTCGTGCTCCTTAGATACCCGATTTCATTTTACTGTCCCATTTTATACCTCTCCCTCTCCATTATCCCATCTGCTTTGCTGTAATTGTTTGTTATAAAAAAATAAAAAAATTCTTTGGATCACCCTGATTTCATTTTGTACCTATCCATTGTCCCATTTTATACCACTCCATTGTCCCATCTTCCTTTCCTGCTTTTTCTCTCTGTCTCTGCCCATCATTAATTCTGGCTTTTGCCACTGCTGGCTTGTGACTCCCAATAGCGTGTGTGTGGGGTGTGTGTGTGTATTGGTACAGTATTGTTTTCCCTTGCCTTCAGTATTGTACAGTACATTACTGTACAGTATTACAGTACAGTACTGTACATAATGGCAGGTACAAAGAAAAGTTGTTCATCCATTTCGCATCTGCCAGCTGACATTAAAGGTAAGCTTACTTTACTTTATTTTATGTTTATTTTAGTTATAAATGTGTTATTTACATCAGTTATGCCCATATATGACGATTGCAGTGCAATACATGCATCGATAAGTGAAAAAAAGTAGTGCTTCACTTTAAGTACATTTTCACTTAAAGTACACGCTCCGGTCCCATTGCGTATGTTAAAGCGGGGTATGCCTGTATTCAAAATGCAATATGAGATAGAGCCGGAAGATGAGACCCCAAGGTAAGATGGCACTCATCGAGCTACTGGGGAAGAACAATGGACAAGTAACACTGTGACTAATGTTGCAGCTGGGTCAAAGCCGAATGGAAGCTCAGAGACTGATGCTCACAGATGTGAAAGGAGAGTCGGGAGACAAAGTTAGAAATTGTCAGGCAAGAAATGGAACATATCAACATTACAATACTTGGTGTGAGTGAATTAAAATGGACTGGAATGGCACATTTTCAATCTGACATCTACAAAATATTTTATGCAGGAAATGATAAATTAAGAAGAAATGGGGTTGCTTTAATAGTGAGAAGTGATGTAGCAAAAGCAATTGGGGGCTATAATGCAAAGTCTGAGTGAGTGATATCAATGAGATTTAATGGAAACCTATTAACATAACCATCATCCAAGTCTATGCTCCAATGGCACAAGTAGAAGAAGAGGAACTGGAAAGATTTTATGCAGAAGTACAGGAAGAAATTGATCACGCACCAAAACAAGATGTGCTGATAATCATGGGGGACTAGAATGCAAAAGTAGGGAACAGAGAAGAACTGGGAATTGTGGGGAACTGGGGCTTAGGAGATAAGAATGAAGCAGGATAAAGATTTATTGAATTCTGTGAAGCCAATCATTTGTTTCTTGCAAACACATATTTTTGAGCAACCGAAAAGACTGTACACATGGACATCACCAAATTGTCAATATAGGAATCAAATTGATTATACAATTGGTAACAGAAGACGAAGTTCCATACTTTCTGCAAAAACAAGACCAGGAGCAAACTGTGGTACAATTCATGAACTGATAATATCGAAAATCAAAGTAAAGCTAAAGAAGAACAACAAAGCAATCATAATGCCAAAATACAATTTAAATATAATCCCAGAAGAATATAAAGATCAAATGAGGAACAGGTTTGAGGCTTTAAACTTAGCTGACAGAGAACCAGAAAAACTATGGACTGAAGTCAGAGACATGATCAGGGAAGAATGCAAAAACATAATACCTCTAGTTGTAAAGAGAGAAATTCCTCAATGATGACTGAAGAAACTCTTAAAATAGTTAAAGAGAGAAGGAAAGCAAAAGCAAAAGGAGACAGAAACACGGTTAGAACCCTAAATGCAACAATACAGCAACTAGTACGTAGGGACAAAGAAAACTATTACGATAGTTAATGTATAGAAATAGAAGAGGACAACAAAAAGGGAAGAACAGCCCTATTCCAAAAGATTAAAGAAATGAAAGGGAAATTTAAACCAAGAGTAGGGATGTTGAAGAATCAACAGGGGAAGACACTAACTGACCGAGATGAAATAAAAGGAAGATGGAAGCAATACACTGAAGAACTCTGTAAAAGAGAAGCAAGGATGACAGATTCAGTCATGGAGGAATCATATGATGAAGAACCAGAAATTTTAGAATGTGAGTTAGAAGCTGCTCTTAAAATACTTGGAAGAAACAAATCACCAGGAACAGATGGCATACCAACAGAGTTCCTACAAGCTACTAAGACTGAATCTGTCCAAATTTTGACAAAAATGTGTCAACAAATATGGAAAACTAAACAATGGCCCACAGACTGGAAGAGTTCAATATACATCCCAATTCCAAAGAAAGGGGATCCCAGGGAATGCAGTAATTATCGAACTATTTCCTTAATATCCCATGCAAGTAAAGTAATGCTCAGTATCCTATAAGAAAGGCTCTTACTATATATGTAGCGAGAAATGCCAGATGTCCAAGCTGGGTTTAGAAAGGAAAGAGGTACCGGAGATCATATTGCAAACATATGTTGGATAATGGAACAGACCAAGAAATTTTAGAAGAAAATCACCCTGTGCTTTATAGATCACAGCAAAGCCTTTGACTGTGTAGATCATGAAAAACTATGGAATGCTTTAAAAGAAATGGGGGTGCCACAACATCTGATTGTTCTGATGTGCAACCTATACTCTGGACAAGAGGCTACTGCAAGGACAGAATATGGAGAAACCAATTGTTTTCCCATTGGAAAGGTTGTGAGATGGGTGTATTTTATCACCCTATTTGTTTAATCTATATGCAGAACATATCATACGGAAAGCGGGATTGAACTAAGATGGAGGTGTGAAATTGGAGAGAGAAATATCAATAATTTAAGATATGCAGACAATTCTATACTACTAGGAGAAACCAGTAATGATTTAAAATGAATGCTGATGAAAGTTAAAGAGGAAAGCACAAAAGCAGGACTACAGCTGAACATCAAAAAGACTAAAGTAATGACAACAGAAGATTTATGTAATTTTAAAGTTGACAACAAGGACATTGACCTTGTCAAGGATTATCAATACTTGGTACAGTCATTAACCCAAATAGAGACAATAGTCAAGAAGTCAGAAGAAGGCTAGGACTGGGGAGGGCAGCTATGAGAGAACTAGAAAAGGTCCTCAAATGCAAAGAAGTATCACTGAACACTAAAGACAGGATCATTCAGACCACGGTATTCCCGATCTCTATGTATGGATGCGAAAGTTGGACAGTGAAAAAAGTGGATAAGAGAAAAATCAACTCATTTGAAATATGGTGTTGGAGGAGAGCTTTACGTATATCATGGACTGCGAAAAAGAAAAATACTTGGGTGTTAGAACAAATTAAACCAGAACTATCACTATAAGGTAAAATGTTGGAACTGAGGTTATTATACTTTGGACACATCATGAGAAGACATGATTCACTAGAAAAGACCATAATGCTGGGAAAAACAGAAGGGAGTAGAAAAAGAGGAAGGCCAAACAAGAGATGGATTGATTCCCTAAAGGAAGCCATAGACCTGAACTTATAAGATCTAAACAGGGTGGTTTATAACAGATACTATTGGAGGTTACTGATTCATAGGGTCACCATAAGTCATAATCATTTTGACGGCACATAACAACAAGCCAAATAAAAATGTTCTTTATTGGGGAATGGAATTCCTGTTCCACGGAAAGGTCCACCTATAACTCATTAAAGCCCAGTAGAAGAAATACATGTCTACTCTAGCCCAGTTGAATTCAATGGGATTTATTTCCAGGTATGTGTATACTATTGCAGTCTAAAGATAGATTCTCATGTTATTCCCCCCCCTCCATATGAAAAAAGAGTGTATGTAAATCACAAGGTACACTTTGGTCTCAGTACCGATGATGGTAAACCAATGTTGGATATGAATATGCATTGACATATCTCCAAAAAACCCTGTTTGGAATTAATTTAAGCCGTCTCCATTTCATCATTACTTGAAGCCTTATTCAGACTTTTACAGCAACTAATTTCATAAGTAAAGATGCAGAATATTTGAAACACAATTTTTCATACACAGAGATTTATTAGCTAGATCTGGGACACTCATGAGAGACTGGAATATTACACTATATTTTTAGAATAATGAAATAGTTGGGTATATCCCCGGGCTATAACTTCAGAATGGTTCATAGACATTTTGCCTCATTTCTTTACATTATATTTTATCTAGTTTTATGGATCCTTAGTTAACACACCCTGATCCAAATAACTAATGGCCATAAATCAGAATTTCTTTCTGGGATTATGCACATGAACCTCTGTCTGGTGGATTGGGCCAGGGGTTCGAGAACCCAGTAGCCATTTGTATGTGTGATTCCCCATCCAGCTAAGAAGTCTGCTTCTGGATCTGTGTGATGCCCAGATGGATGAAGGTAATTTGATAGCCCTATTTGAACATTCAAAAACAAGTGATGAGAGAGGGGGATGTGGCTGCATTTGCTTGCCCTGTCCCTCTATTGCACTCTATGTTGCCCCCTCCCAAACACTATCTACAGGCTGAGGATATGTCTGTGGTGGGGCAACCTGATGAACATGCTTAGGCTGTCCCAATGAGATAGAACCCTGAGCATGTTTTTGAATGCCGAATTGGGCTACTATGAAGGTACAAATGCATGCACCTATATGAGTAGGTCATACAGAACTTTTGGAATGTAAGACAAAGCGATGAGAAATTGTCATGCACCATGTCCAATTTTGCATTCCAGAACAACATATTTTCAGTAATTAAAATGCAAAATGAATGTTGATTGTATATAAAATATTTACTTTTCCCTGTAAAATGCTATTTAATTAAAACAACATCATAAAGACTAACTAATAAGCTCTGGGAATGTTCATGTTCCACACAGTTGGATCAACGCTTCTAGTTAAAGGCAGGTTTTATGATTTACTGTTTACTGTTAAAGTTATTTTTACTTTGATACTGCCAATGAACAATACTGGGTAAAAATCTGAAATGCAGGTTCTACAAACATATCTTAAATTCAATAGTACCCTTACGTTTTGCTATAGAAAGTTGAATTTTGGTTGAAAACAATCACATATAAGGGTATTGTTATCATCCATTTCTTTACATGCTAGAAAAAAACCCTATCAAATATGCACAGGCAGCACAGAGCTCCACTAAGCAGTCTCTTATTGGTAGCCTCTATTTCTTTCAGGATATAGTATGTCTGGAGCATTCTGGGGGCAAAAATGGTAGCTCCCCACAAATGATTTTTCCCCTTAAAAAATAAAATGCCATCAGGACTCCCAGACCTGAACTGAATTATCTTCCCATATTTCACAAATGAGAACAGGGCATGCTTCTCTACACACATTGCCAAAGGCTTTACGGTTGCCAGGTCAGAAGCATCCCAAACCTTGGGATTTTGGGGGCGGGCCCAAGTGATGTCATGGGGTGGGCCCAAGTGACATCATTAAGCATGATACATTAAGCATCAACCACAGTTGCTTGGTGCATACAATTCATACAAAAACATTTATGTGATTGGAAATTAAGATAGAAATCTTAGCTAAAAGAAGGAGCCTGGGTAGACAACATTTAATCTAGCCAATTCGCTTCTGGCAAAAAGGGTCCAAGTGCCCTCAGGTCAGGCCAGGCCAGTTATCAGTATGCCATTGTAGGAAGAAAGGATGTGGAGATATTAGATGGGAGCACTCAGGAGGAAAGATGGATGCCCCCAAAGAGCTGCAATTCTAAACACACTAAGGGACTAAGCCCCATAGAACTCAATAGGACTTACTTCTCAGTAGATATGGTTTGGATTGTGTTGTTGGTAAAGCTTGACTAGGGATCCTCTGCAAAGATATACATATCCAAGTAGGGTTGGCAACCCCCTGCCTGGAATGCCCTGCCCCTACCTTTTAATATCCAAATTTCTTTACAGATTTGACCATTCACTTCAGAAAGAGGTCTGAGTAATGAGTAAAAAGATTCTGTACCCTTTTCTGTCTCCCCTGTGGACTGCTATAAACTCACTTTATCAGCCAACTCAATTCCAGTGAATATAATTTACAGAGAGAAAGCACACATGATTTGGTCTACCTTCATAGGCAGCAGCTTGGGAACAACAATTGCAGCCATGCTGCCCAGTATGTGAATTCTCTTTTACCGCTGTTGGACAAGAAACAAACAAGGTGCATCATCAGTGGGTTTAAGAAGGTTGAGTGGAGCCCATGGAGCCACTGTTGTTGCTTCTATGGATGAAAGGGAGTGAGGATAAAGGTAAATGAAATGCAAATAGAAAAAGAACAAAAGACAGTGATGATTTCTTAAATGCAATACAATACCAACCACAACAAGATTTGTATGAGTAAGGCAGAAAACTAAGCATCTCACAACCAGTCAGGATTCCTAACCAAAAACCAAAAATATGAAAAATGAAGAAATATTTGTATAAGCATGACTATCAAATATATTTATTATTTATACAACCTGTAAAGATATTTGTAGTGCAATCCTATATTTATTTATTCAGAAGCAAGTCCCAATGTATTCAGTGGGGCTTACTCAAAGAGGGACAGAACTGCAGCCTCAAATGATAAGCGACTTCATTCACACAACCCAAAATTCAGAATCATGCCACTTTGAATTGTTTTGCAACTGTTTATATTTGTTTTATGGTTATTGGATTTTAAAGGGATTTATTTCTTATTGTGAGCTGCATTGGTTTCCAGACTGCAACCCTACCTCACAGGGTTGTTAGAAAGATTCCAATATATACACACACACTGGAGATGTAAAAATACATACACCCCATATAATAGTTTGTCAAAACCAGTTGATCATTGCAGAACATTAAAAAAATAAAACCAAAATTAGTTTTCTACATAATAAAAACAGTGGTGCCTACGTAAGCCCTGCCTAATTGCTTTAAAAATAGGATTGGAGGGGAAGAGAAAGATTTACAAGCACAGTTCTTTGCTAGGTTCACTCAAAAGTCCCATTAATTTACAGCACAAACCTAACCATATCTACTCAGAAGGAAGTCCTATTGAATTCAATGGGGATTATTCTGGGTATGTTTACTCTTGAAAAGCAAGTACTGGATGAAAGCTTCAATTTGAGAAGTTTGCAAAACACTATCCTCTTCAAAATTTAAACCTATCTGACTCCAACACAAGAGAGAAAAAGACTGAAAGCTTACTTATTCAATCTGTGAGATGTTCAGAAAAGCAGGAAAAAGCATGTTTTCTGAGCCTTGGGCCAGTCACTGTCTCTCAGCCTCAGAGGGAGGCAATGGTAAACCTCCTCTGAATACTGCTTACCATGAAAACACTGTTCATAGGGTCGCCATAAGTCGGAATCAACTTGAATGCAGACAATTCAATTTGACTCTATTGGGTTTTGGCTCTATAATTCCTTGTCAATCACAACCCTGATTTCTTATTGGCTAAAAACCTGAAAGGGCAGAGATCAGAGCAGAATTTGGAGCGACTAAGAAGTTGTGGGGGGGCAGCTGTTGTTTTGGTGTATATCTCTGAAACCACACCACCTAGAAACTTAATTTTTTAAAAAATGAAAGTTGAAAGTCCAGAGATTAGGGGTCCACACAAAACCAGTCTCCAGCTGAAGAATGGAGGTCTGATAACCCTACTCAGCTGTGTGCTGGAGTCATTTACTTTGCAATAGGTCTGGTCCAAAAGGGAGTCTGTGTTGCAAAGGTCTTCATCAAACTTAAAGAAAGCTCCCCTCTTTCACTGATTTTTTAAAAATCATTGCAAAACAGCTACAAGTGTTCCTTCATCATTTGCAATCCCTGAGTGGCTAGGATTGTCCATGTGACCTTTATAAGAAGTATTGCCTACAGTTTAAATGGGCTCCATTTTCCGTTAAGTGGCCTGATTGGTTACATAACACATCCATTATGTGACCCCTGAATAGCTGAGCTCATTGGAATGAATCAAGCAAAAGAAGAAAAAAAATGACTGCCATGCCAAAGTAGCAGAATAGGGGTGGTGTTGGTGCAATCAGCAGTACTGTAGCAAAACCTACCCAAAAAAGGTAGAAATATGATTGGGGGAGGGATTTCCCTCATCTTCTCAAAATCGCTTATTTCCCCTAATTCAGGTGTGGAGAACCTTTGGCCCTCCAGATGTTGCTAAACTATAGTTCCTATCATCCCTGGGCATTGGCCATGCTTGCTGAGGCCAATGGGAGTTGTAGTTCAGAAGCACCTGGAGGTGCAAAAGTTTCCCCACACCAGCCCTGACTGCTTGTAAAATGATGGCACTGTCCACATTGTGACCCCGGCACCACCTTTTCCCATTGGGAGCACGAGGTTAAATTACAACCCCCATGACCCCAATGGAAAATGCCAGCATCATTCAAATAGAATGCCTAAAGACCCAATTCATTTTCAGGGCAAGTGCAAGGCTGAAGAACCCTGAAGAATGACACCTTAAGTAACTCCCACTAACAAAAATGTAGCAAGGTAGCTTCCAAAGCAAAACTGCCACGATTGGTTACCAAGAAGGCAAGAGATATTGCAGCAGAATGCATGTTGTGGATGCTGCGGTGGAGTCAATCCAATGTTCCTGCCACAATGCCTGCATCGTGCCAAGCCCCCTGCAGCCTCATCACTCCCACTCTTCTTCTCAGTAACCAGCAGCGACATTTAGCATTGGGAAGCCAAATGAGCAATGCTGCAACACCCCACCAACAACTACTGGCGGAGGCTCTTCACCAAACAGGTAGGGTGGACAGCAACTAACAGAGCCAGAGGCTTCCAGCCAAGAATGACAAGGGTCTATCATAGCCAGGAATGTTCATGGTCCATGGACTAGGCTAAGCCGCCACTCTAGTAGCAGTGATTCTACCCCCTGCTCAGTGTGCCAGAGACTTCATGATGTGAAGTAGGTACAACAAGGCCCTGGAACCTCCAACTATGTTGCCCATGCTTTTTGTGCTATTAGTGGCCTGAATCTGCCCTAACCCTAAACTCTTCATCTTTGAACCAACACAACTCTTGGTCGTATCTTTATGTATCATTCTGGTAGTGCATAATTAAAAAGGAAATTCTTCTTAGCACTGGAACAGAAATAGGACATGGTTGATGATTTACATTTCCATAGAAGTATATAGTAAGAAAAATCAGCTAGTGCTTAGAATATAAGCACATGAATTATTAAAAACAGAGAAGATATAACAACATGATACCTACAGTGCACAAATCCTTTTAAGCATTTGAAGCTAGTGACATAATAAATTATTATTACTAAAAACTCGCTGGCAGAGGAAAACTGGCAATGCTGTTCCATCAGTTTATGTTAGCACAGGCCTACAGGGAGCTCCTTCCATTTCTGAAAAAGGATGCAAGCTATGTTCTAAATTGCAAAACTCCAAACCTGTCAGAGCAGAGTGCCACTCCTGAGTCTCTTTTGCTTAAAATATAATTATAGTCCAGCTTCTACACAGCTAAAGGGCACTCCCCATTGTTACACAAAAATGCAGGCCTGTTCACTTTGATGAAAATAGCAATACTAGAAGACAGGCCAAAAGTAGGTTGGATTGTTTTTATTTAATTTTGTGACTGGCAGTCAGGTTTGCTTTTGTTGACAGAATCTCCAGTCATATACTTCGGTGCTATGTTCATCTTGGTTTCATTTTGAGTAGAGCGGATTTAGATTGGAGAAAGGGGCGAAGTACTGATGGGGATATTAGTAAACTGAATGCACCTTTACAGGGCCTTTAATATATCAGTCAAGCCCACTTGTGTTCCTAATTACACATTAAATGAACATATATGTTTACATGTCAGGCCACAGAGAAGTAATATTTTGAGATCTTTTATCTAGAATCATTGTCATGAGGTCCTGGAAGCAAATTTTAGGTTGCTAGGTAGTATGCTGAAAGCCAGGACCTCTAAGGTAGCTACCGGTTCCACATAGGGTTGTCAGGAGAGCCAGTGCAAGTCCACGTCAGCAGCACTGAGCTAGATGGGACCAAATGGCCTGACTCAGTATAAAAGAGAAAAGAGACCCAAGGGCCACAGAAACTCAGAAATGTATTTATATATTTTATTTACAACATCTATGTACTGCTTTATTGTACAAAATCTCAAAGCGGTTTATAGAAGGAATGAAAACAATAATATTGTCAAAAATAGTTAAACAGGTATTTAAAAACATTCAAAATAATAAAACCAACAATGAGTTAAAAACAGGAAAAAAATAGCAGCATCTACATGCCTGGATAGGCTTGACTAAACAAAAATGTTTTTAGCAGGTGCCAAAAAGAGTAAATTAAGGTGCCTGCCTAATGGAAATAGGCAGGGAATTCGAAAACATAGCTCCTGCCACACTAAAGGATCGATTTCTATGTGGATCCTGTAACATGGAAAGCACATATTGAGCTTGGACTGGTAGCAGCAACCAGTGCAGATTTCAGAGCAGAGATATTATGTGCTGATAGGGACTCACTCATGTCATGCCGCAGCATTCTGCACTAACTGCAGCACCCAGGTCAGGTTGTGCTGCATGGTGATTTCTGTGACCTTGGCTGACAGGCAGACAGGGCTTTTTTAAATTTTGGTTAGGAATCCTGACTGGTTGTGGGATGCTGAGTTTCTGTCTTACTCATAGGAATCTTGTTGTGGTTGGTATGGTATTGCATTTAGGAAATCATCACTGTCTTTTTCTTTTTCTATTTCTATTTGCATTTCATTTCCCTCTGACCTTACTCCCATACATCCATAGAAGCAACAACAGTGGTTCCACACAGTCAGCTCAACCTCCTTAAACCCACTGATGATGCACCTTGTTATTTGCATGATGGTTTGTTTCTTGCCCAATAGTGGTAAAAGAGGATTCACATACTGGGAAGTGTGGCTTCAATTGCTGCTGTTCCCAAGCTACTGCCTATGAAAGTTACTGTAAACTGCCCAGAGAGCTTTGGCTATGGGGCAGTATATAAATACAATAAATAAATAAATATGAAGGGACACCAAACCATATGGGTTTTCTTTCTGTCGATTATTACTCACTGGAATTGGGTTGGCTGTCAAAGTGAATTTATAGCAGCCGACAGAATAGTAAGGAATGAGTAGAGAACCTTCTTCACTCCTACTTATTTCTGAAACCTCTCTCTGCAGTGAAGGGTCAAGGATGTAAAGAAGATTGGAGCAGCCATGTTAAAAGGCAGGCAGGGGTTGCCAACCCTGCTTTGATATGGATATTGTTGCAGAGGATTCCTAGTCAAGCCTTACCAACAGCACAATTCTAACAGTATCTACCAAGAAGTATGTCCTGTTGAGTTCTGTGAGACTTAGTCCCTTAGTAAGTGTGTTTAGAATTGCAGCATTCAGGGACATTCATATTTATTCCTGAGTGCCCCATCTAACATCTGCACAACACTAGGCTTTCTTCCTGCAGTGGCCTTCTGGTGACTGGCTGGCCTGAGGGCACTTAAACCCTTCTTGCCGGAAGCAAGTAAACTAGATCAAATGTTCCTTACCCAGGCTCTCTAAGCAGGTGAGAAGAAATGATTCCATCACCTCAAGTGGACCCTTACACACCATCATTTAACTTAGATTTCTATCATAATTTCCAATCAGAGCATTTTTTTGCTTGTTTGAGTGGTATGCTACAAGCGATTGTGGTTGATGCTTAATGTAGCATGCTTAATGACATCACTAAGGCCCATCCTATGACATCACCAGGGCACACCCCTGAAATCTCAGGGTTTGGGATGCTTCTGATGTGGAAACCCTAATTTGAATCCTCTGGATTCCTTTTTAATTTGTTTTTGTATGCTTTTATGCTGCTGTTTTATTGGTTTTAAGTTTTAATTATATTGTTTGTTTTTATATTGTATGCTCTTTGAGATTTGAAATATATTAGCAGTTTAAAATTATAAATAAATAAATACATAATGGGAAGAGCGATCTTAAGTATAGAACACAGGTAGAACTTATAGCGGTTTAAATTAAGCCAGCATAAATTACCCCTATTCCAAACCCCATACAGAACTGAGGCTACTGCCAGCTGAGCTGGCCTGAAGCAGGCAGAGGGAAAACAAGCCTTTAAAATAAGAGTTTGACTTCAACAACCCTTTTTCCAAATGTAAGTTCTGCCAGGTCACATGACTAAGTTGAAAGAGGTATGGCAATATAAGTGGATCCCAACTGTGGATCCACCTGATAGTTGTTCTATCCAGCCCACATTTAGCTAGCTTGCTAATCAGAATATCATGGGGCACTTTGTCAAAAGCTTTGCTGAAGTTGAGATATATTATGTCCACAGCATTCCCACAGTCTACAAGGGAGGTTGCCTGTTCCACCTCTCTAGTGACGCAATGCAGGCTAACACCAAGGCCATACCAGGCCCTGAGGACTCCTGGGGTGGAGGTGGTGGCCACAGAGCTGGCCTCTTCATGGCCTTCCCTTTCCCCTTCGGGCCACCTCCGCCCCTCTTGGGAGACATAGTAGTACCCACTAGGCCTACCCCTACTGAAATAAGCAAAACTGTCAGCTCAAAATGGCTCCCCAAAATGGATGCCACCCATGAGGCAGCAAAATATCCTCAAAATGGCTGCTCCAAAATGGCCACCACACCTGAGGCACCAAAATGTGCTCAAAATGGCCACTCCAAAATGGCCACCGCACAAGAGGTAACAAAATGTGCTCAAAATAGCTGCTTCAAAATGGCCACCACACCCAAGGCACCAAAATGTGCTCAAAACGGCCACTGTAAAATGGCCACCACTCAAGAGGCAGCTAAATGTGCCCCAAATGGCTGCTTCAAAATGGCCACCACACCTGAGGCACCAAAATGTGCTCAAAATGGCCACTCCAAACTGGCCGCCACTCAAGAGGCAGCAAAATGTGCTCAAGATGGCTGCTCCAACATGGTCACCACACACTAGGCAGCAAAAATGTTTTCAGAATACCTGCCCCAAAATGGGTGCCCAAGCATAAAAGGCAGCAAGAAGAGTCACCCTGCCAAAATGGCTGCCCTTTCCAAAAAAGGTGCAAAAAGGCACCTGACTAAGAAAAGGAGCAGCTAGAGGTACAAAGATGATCTGAGAGTATGTCTTTATATATCTATAAAAATGCCCTCAAAGGCATTTGGCACAAGGTGATCAAAAATATGTGCAGATTGAAAAGATACCTTCTTGCAATTGTCTTATGGCTGAGTTCCACCAAGTATGTATTTGGACCTTGATGAGAATCCAGTCTAAAAATCAATTTGCCCAATTCCTGTCACATTTAATAAAACAGATTATCTTTTCGATACCAGATCCATCTCCCCTTTTATTATGTTGTAGATTAAATTTTCAAATTGTGCCAGCGGCTATAATGCTCGTATCTTAATACTTTCATCATTATAAATTCAATTGATTCAGTTAAAGCCAGTTAATTTTGACCCCATATAGTGTGAATTTCCCTTGCTCTATAGTTGTAATGTGACCATTACAGAAGTAACCTCAGAGCCTATACAAACCTGTACATTCCCAACCAGATATATCTCCCTCTCTATCGAATTATGAAATCTAGGATGCTGAATGAGAAGGATCAAGGGAAAGATTATCGGGGCTAGTTTATTTTGTCACATCTTCTAAACCTACAATATGCATTTTGTGAAGGGATTCAGTAAAGCTTCCAGAATCTAAGCTGTTCAAATGCAAAAGTTCATGTTATACCCACCCAGTGTCCTTTCATTTCTCTTCTAATAATATGTATTAACTGTCTTAACTGAAATGTATTAAAGTAATTTGATAGTGGTGGCATCTATCCAACCCCCAAGTTTAAACTTATTTAATAATAAGGACTGTACCAGCCTCAGCTTCTTTTGTTCGAAAATGTATCCATTCATTACCTTATCCAGTATGGGTATAGGAAGAACTTCAAACAAAAAGAGATGTCTGGGTACAAACATCATCTGGATATTACCGATTCGGCACTGAAGTGACAATGTTTTAGTTTGCCAATACTTCAAATATTTCCACCGTTTCCTAGTGATTGGGTAATGGTTCAACTGAAACAATTTCTTCAGATTCTTGGAGATAAAGAGTGAATACGCACTAGGGAAGGGCAGGAAATTTGATTCAGTTTGCATTTCAAGCCAAACCTACATGAGAACCGCCATCTTTCAAAATTCACACTTCTTAGAATTTTGCAGTGCAGTTCACTAACCAAACAACGTTTACAAAAATGCGTATGTTAGGAGAAAGTGTGCATAAAAATGAATATATGAGTGAAAACATATTTGAGAAATTGCTTGCAAAAATGTGTACAGTAATCAAAACTGCCTACAAAAACATGTTGAGTAGGAGAAATTCACACTAAAATGCTGGAGAATTTTCATGATGATTTTTTTTAACGAAAGATCACAAATTGCTACAGAAATGTGGAGAACTGAATTTAAAATTGGAAAAATGAGAAACTGTGAGAACTGAAATTTACAGATGTTTCCCTTCCTGGTACGCATCATAAATTTAAAGCACACTTCTTTCCCCAAAGAATCCTGGAGACTGTCTTTTGTTAAAGGTGGTGGGAATTGTATCGCTATGAGGGGGTAACTACAGTTTCCAGGTTTCTTTGTGGGAAATAATATGCTTTAAATGTACAATACTATGATAGTCTCTCAAGCTCTCTGCTCCACGAAGAGAAACTAAGTCATTAAAGCTCCCTGCTGGGTTGAGCCATTCAACTGCGGCAGTCCCTGAAATGGTCGTCACACGGCAGAAACGCAGAGAAATGGGACTATTAGAAGAGGATGAGATGCTTCACCAATCTACAATTACTCACTTTTTCTCCCCCAAACCTAATCTAAACTCTCAGCCAGAAATTCCGCCTGATTGATCGCTAGATCTGCAACTTCCCAACCGTATGGGAAAAGACCACACACACTTTAAAAACTTGGCTGAGGAGTTACAAGACGCAGGCTTTCATTACTCAGCAGAGGGAGATATCTCCACCGAACTGATAACAATAGACTCTCTTCATGAAACTCAGGATTCCATTACTCCATCTTTAATGACACAATCTCCTCTTGAAACACACTTCCTAAAGTCCACTGCTGACTCACGCTCTCTTCCTCGGGCCGGAGATGATATAGTGTTGGAAGAATTTGCCTTGATCAAAGTGTATATCTCAGAGACCAACAGCTTACTGACAACACGGGTACAAGCTACGGGACAATTACTAAGTAATAAATCCAGTGTTAATAACCAGCTCCCTACTCTGCCCTCCGGTTATCTTCCAACTAAAATGGCCCCCAGGAATAGCTCTAAAGCTAACAAGTCATGCAAGACAGCCCCTCAAGGAACAGAAAAACCCAAGAACATCAAGAATGTTAAATTTAACCCAGGTAAGAAAATGAACTTCAAACCCTTATTCAACCTTCTGGGTTCCCCCCCCCCGTTCCCTCTCGATGACCTCGCATCCTCAACCTGATAACCCTCATAAAGATGCCAATCAACAGAGATCTCTATGCAAGTCCATCTGTTCATCTGATAGACAACTTTCCAAACCTGAAGTACCCAGAGGGAACCCCCTACATCCTACTAAGAACTCACTGTCTCCACTTTCTGCTAACAATGGAACGAAGAAACCAGTATCTACTTTTATCACTAAAACGAAATCCTCCTCTTCCATACCTCCATGCGCACCTCCTGATTCCCTCCCGTGGAATCTAGCGCTACAACCTCGTAAACTTGCTGCCACCGGCCTATACCAGGACTTTGATTCTTGGTATCTGCCCCTGAGCATTCCCTTTCTGGATTCCTGTTTTAGCCGGGCCCGCTTGGATAGCCGACGGAAGAGCTATATTAACTATACGACCAACTTATCTTCTCATCCATGCTCATGGAGACTTATTATAACATTTCACTCAGCCCAATTGACAAACTGGATCTACGAAGTAAGAGATAAGCTTCAGGAACAAGGCATCTTGCTTCAACGTTATTTCTTAAATAATTCCCCCCCAAGCCCACTAATTCCCTTCTACGCTACTATCCCAGACACCCATACAGTTATTCCCCCTAGTCTCTTACAATCTTCTCCCCATCAGAGTCGATTTAAAGGAGCCTCGAGGCTAGAAACCAGGACTACCAATAGCCCTACTCCCCTAGACAAGCTATTGCCTGCTCCCCTTCCAGAGTCAACTATCTCTACCTCTCCCCCAAGCCAACTGAGCTTATCAGATGACTCTGTAGCTAACACCTCTTCCACCTCCTATGCTAGAGGGTTTTCCTAACGGAGATGAGGCTTCGGCCTCCCGCTCCTTTGCCACACTCCCCCCCCAGCACCAACTAGATATTCTTCTCAGACTAGAACGTTTTAAGGACCATCTACTAAATATCTTCAAAGCGGGTGAGCCTGAGAAAGCTCGACAAACTATAGAGTCTGACTCCGCCCCTATTGAACTCGATGAGCCCAGAGAAACAAACCCCCATTCCTCGTTCTCTCTATTTCCTCTATCTGACTTTCCCAATCACAACACCCTAGAGCCCTCGCACTGACAACCTAAACCCCATTACCCCTCCCCATCTGACCTCTCCTTCTTTCCCCATCCTAGCTCCAACAGGTCCCTCCCTTCACTCAGTCTCCTATCCTGGAACATAGCAGGTTGGACATCTAAAACCAATTCACCCAATCTTCTACCATTTTTGCATAACTTCGATGTGATTCTATTACAAAAAACGTGGGCAATGGATGCAATCACACTGGAAGGCTTTTCTTCAGTTGTGCTCTCAGCAGTTCCCCCCAAAGGCAAAGGCAGACCCAGTGCAGGACTGGCTATCCTTTTCTCAACTTCTTTAACTGCAACATTTTCCAAACTCCCTTCTTGCGGTTCCATGGCCATGGCTGCTTTGATAGAATTTAAATACCTGTCTTTTGTATTGATTAATGTCTACATTCCCCCCTTTCCATCTAGAAGAGAAATTTCCGAGGCTTGGAGACTTTGGAGTACTATATCCTGGACATTGAAACATG
The DNA here is from genome assembly GCF_030035675.1 of Rhineura floridana. Taxonomy (NCBI): domain Eukaryota; kingdom Metazoa; phylum Chordata; class Lepidosauria; order Squamata; family Rhineuridae; genus Rhineura; species Rhineura floridana. The sequence continues at coordinate 64,512,388 of NC_084490.1, forward strand.
TCATCCATGCACTCCTTTTGTCATAATGGGAGATTTCAATGCCAGGATAGGCCCAAACAGCACCGCCCTCCTCTCCTCCAACCTCTGGGATTCCACTGATCTTATTGAACAATGGACTTCCCAAGAATGGTCTTCAAAAGACCTAAAGTCAAACTACGCCGGCACCCGCTTGCTGCAATTGGCCGGCTGCTTCAACCTCTCAATTCTAAATGGCCACCACAAACATGATGGCTGTGCGGAATTCACCTTCATTTCGGGCCGAGGCAGCAGCTTGGTAGACTACGCGCTGGTTTCCTTTCCCTTATCCAGTGCCATTGCCCACTTTGCAGTGGGCACAAGACTTGACAGTGATCATCTTCCGTTAATCTTATCAATTTCAACCCGAGACCTGATCCACTTAAAAACTATCTCAACATTTAATCACAACTCTGTTAAGCTCAGACACACAAAGGTCAAATGGTCCCCAAATATCTCTTCCAGAATAACAACCTTTCTGGACTCCACCCCGGCCAAGGAGATCAGAGAAAATATTCTGAAGGACTCAGAACCGCAAATCAAACTTGCTGCATACTCGGACCTGATTCTCGCTATGCAACCTATACTAAAAAATAACTACCATGAATCTAAACCCTGAGGCCTTTCCCACTCTGCCCGCTGGTTCGATAAAGACTGCGTGGCCGCTAAGGGAAACCTGAGGAAGATTTATATGGCATATAGGATGCTCAATTCCAATCAACTCCCTCCCACATATTACACTACTAAGCGTCAATACAAAGCACTCCTGACTTCTAAAAAGAGACTAGCTATTCAGGCCGGCTGGAAGTCACTAATCAATGCGGCCAAACTTAACGATTCCAAGATCTTTTGGGCCCTGGTCATGGACGCCCTCTCTTCCCCGAATCCAGTTACCTGCCATATTCCCCCCCAAGAATGGGAAAAACATTTTTCAGACCTTTTCAAGGAGCCCACACTATCTCTTACCGAAAAGCTAGTCCCCTCTAGACCCTCAGATTTACCCCTCTGGCCTCCAGTATCCCAAGCAGAGATCATGTCACTAATTCATAGCCTGAAGACTGGAAAGGATCTAGGGCCTGAACCAATTCCAGCTGACCTTCTGAAGGTGCAAGCTGCATGGTGGTCTCCTCTTCTCTCCAATCTTTTCACCGCAATAAATAGCCACGGCAGCATCCCAACCACATGGCTGGATGCCATCATGATCCCCATCTATAACAAAGGGCCACAAGAGGATCCCAACAACTTCAGACCCATTAGCTTACTATCTATCGTTGGGAAACTTTATGCCAAATACCTGAATGGTAGGCTGACCACCTGGATCGAGGAGAAGTCCATCCTGGGGCCGGAACAGGCGGGCTTTAGAAAACTGAGATCCACTCTTGACCACTGTGCCCTGTTACACCACCTGGCCGAAAAATATTCTAGTCTCCACGGAAATGGGCTCTACGTGGCTTTCATAGACCTTAAATCGGCCTTTGATTCGATACCCAGAGATAGGCTATGGTCAAAGCTCCTTCAAACATCTATAGACAAAAGACTCCTTTTTCTTATCTTCCAACTCTACCAGCCCTCCACCCTTTGGGTTCGCTGTAGAACTGATGGCTCAGTTACCAACCCTATTTTAGTCAATAGGGGGGTGAGACAGGGATGCATACTGGCCCCTACTCTATTCTATCTTTACTTAAACGATCTGAGTACATACTGTCAAGCCGTTAACTTCCACCCTCCCAAAATTGCAGAACATGCATGCCCTCTATTACTATATGTCAACGACATGGCTCTACTCTCCCTATCCAAAATGGGCCTCAGAAGGCTATTCTGTTCCTACATGGCCTACTGCAATCTGAATCTCCTGCCCATTAATTATTCAAAAACAAAGATTTTGGTGTTTTCCCCTCGGCGCTCTACTCCGGTCTGGAGCATCAATGGCCAGAAAATCTCCCAGGTCAGGGAATATAAATATTTAGGGGTAATATTTCATTCCTCACTTTCATGGTCCCCTCATATCCGTTCCTCTGTGTCCACGGCCAAGGCTACGGCCAAAGTGCTACTCCGCTACTTTTTCTCAAAAGGGGGTCAATTCATACCAGCTGCCATCAAAGTTTTTGCTGCTAAAATCGCTCCACAGCTCCTCTATGGAAGCCCGATATGGGCTAGCCATTTCTGCTCCAAAGTGGAGGCGGTTCTCTCTAACTTTCTCCGTTCTATTTTCGGCATCCTCCGATGCGTCCCCAATGCAGTCTTAAGGTTAGAGGCAGGGCTTACGTCATTGGAATGCCAGACCTGGTCCCTCACCCTATGCTTTTGGTCCAAGCTGGCCTCTCCTAACCCTAAGTCAGTGGCCGCTGCGGTTGCTGCTGTTTATTGGTGGCCTATGCTTTCTGCCACCATTGTCATCTGACTGTCTCAAGAGAGATTTTGAAGCTGGCTTCTACGCGCACAGAGACTACGTTGGGGTGTTGATTTGGTTCGGGATGAATGGGTGGCTGGTTATTTGAATGTATGTGTGAGTGAGTGTGTATGTTTATCTGTTTGTATGTATGGCTGTTTATTGACATCAGATTGTCCCAAGAGAGATCTTGAAGCCGGCTCCTACGCACACAGTGTGTGGGATCACACTGGTGTGCTGATTTGAGATGAATGGTGGCTGGCTATCTGAATGTATGGGTGAGTGAGTGTGTATGCTTATATGCTTGTATCTATGTTTGGTCATTCACATAATTGTTGTATATATAAGTTTTTATTATGTGCTTCGGAGAGAGCTTTATCTACCAGGCGGGGAGACTTGAGGGGGCCCCAATCGCCGTAGTGACAGGCAAAGGAAGGTATGGCGTTGTGAGAAGGACATGCCAGGTAAGGGGAACGCGGTCCAGACATGTTGTGGCTGTGCCTTGTTCCGGTCCTTCCCACACCCGCAAGGTCGTTAGTAGTCCTCTCAGCCAACTCTCAGATCTCCAGTTGCTGCTCTTAAATACCAGATCAGTATATAATAAAATCTCCCTTGTGCACGATCTGATTGTGGACGAGGCAGCCGCTCTGGCATGCATAACCGAGACCTGGGTGGGCGAGCAGGGAGGAGTTGGTCTCTCTCAGCTCTGCCCACCGGGGTACTTGGTTCAGCATCATGGTAGATCTGAGGGTCGGGGAGGTGGGGTTGCTGTCGTCTATAAGAGTTCCATCTCACTCACCAAGCACCATGTTCATGCAACTACTGGCCTGGAGTGTTTGCACCTTATGTTGGGCCAGAGGGACAGGCTGGGAATCCTTTTGGTGTACCGCCCACCTTGCTGCCCAATGGCTTCCCTAACTGAGCTGGCGGAAGTGGTCTCGGATATATTGCTGAAATCCCCCAGACTATTAGTACTGGGGGATTTCAACATTCATGCCGAGACTACTTTGTCTGACGCGGCTCAGGACTTCATGGCTTCCATGACAACCATGGGGCTGTCTCAATATGTTAGTGGTCCAACACATGCATCGGGGCACACTCTAGACCTTGTTTTTGCTACTGGACATGGGGATAGTGATCTGGATGTGGGGAGTCTCAAAACACTCCCTTTGTCATGGACAGATCACTGCTTGCTGAAGTTTAGACTTTCAGTAACCTCTTCCCTCTGCAAGGGTGGGGGACCTATTAAATTGGTCTGCCCCCAGAGACTAATGGATCCTGAAGGTTTTCAAAGGGCTCTGGGGGATTTTCCGGCTGATAGGACTGGCGCTCCTGTTGAAGCCCTGGCCGCTCTGTGGAATGCGGAGATGACCCGGGCTGTTGACACGATCGCTCCTGCACGCCCTTTCCTGTGTAGAGCTCATACAGCTCCATGGTATACTCCAGAGCTGAGAGCGATGAAGCAAGATAGGAGGCGGCTTGAGCGGAAATGGAGGCGAACTCCCGACGGATGCAATTATGCGCTGGTTAGTGCTTCGACAAAGCTGTATGTAGGAGCGGTGAAGACAGCTAAAAAACATCATTTTGCTGCCACTATAAAATCTTCTCTCTGCTGCCCAGCGGAGCTCTTTCGAGTTGTCCGGGGGCTTCTTCATGCAAACCCTCCGGACATGGTGGAATTATCGGAGACCCGCTGTAACCAGTTTGCCGATCACTTCCAGAATAAGATCTCATGTATCTGCTGGGACTTAGACTCTCAAGTTATAGCAGTTGATCCTAGTGAGGTGTCTGGAACATAGTCTTGTCATGTTTTGTTGGATGAGTTCCAGTTGGTTCAGCTCGAGGACGTGGACAAGGTGCTTGGACAGGTACATGCAACCACTTCGGTACTGGATCCTTGCCCCTCTTGGCTAATAAAAACTAGCAGGGATGGAACAGGTAGCTGGGCCAAGGAAGTGAAAAATGCCTCTTTACGAGAGGGAGTGGTCCCTAGCTGTCTTAAAGAGGCAGTGGTGAGACCACTTCTGAAAAAACCTTCCTTGGACCCAGACAATCTTAACAGCTACAGGCCAGTCGCGAATGTTCCATTCCTGGGCAAGGTCTTAGAACGAGTGGTTGCTGGCCAGCTCCAGGCTCTATTGGATGAAACCAATTATCTAGATCCATTTCAATCGGGTTTTAGGCCTGGTTTTGGCACCAAGACAGCCTTGGTCGCCCTGTATGATGACCTATGTCGGGAGAGAGACAGAGGGAGTGTGACTCTGTTGATTCTCCTTGATCTCTCAGCAGCTTTTGATACCATCGACCATGGTATCCTTCTGGAGAGGCTCGGGGAGTTGGGAGTTGGAGGTACTGCTTGGCAGTGGTTCCGCTCCTACTTGGCGGGCCATCTCCAGAAGGTAGTGCTCGGGGAACATTGCTCGACACCGTGGGTTCTCCAATATGGGGTCCCGCAGGGGTCAGTTCTGTCCCCCTTGCTTTTCAATATCTACATGAAGCCGTTGGGGGAGGTCATCAGGAGCTTTGGAGTGCGTTGTCATCAGTATGCTGATGACACGCAGCTCTACTTCTCCTTTTCATCTTCTTCAGGTGAGGCTGTCGATGTGCTGAACCGCTGCCTGGCCGCGATAATGGACTGGATGAGAGTTAACAAACTGAAGCTAAATCCAGATAAGACTGAGATGCTGTTGGTGGACGGGTTCTCTGATCAGATGGTGGATATATGCCCTGTCCTGGATGGGGTTACACTCCCCCTAAAGGAACGGGTTCGTAGTCTGGGAGTCCTCCTAGACTCTTCCCTTTCACTTGAGGCTCAAGTAGCCTCGGTGGCTCGGAATGCATTCTACCAACTTCGGTTGGTAGCCCAGCTACGTCCCTATTTGAGTAAAGAGGACCTTACATCAGTGGTACATGCTCTGGTAACCTCGCGTTTGGATTACTGCAATGCGCTCTACGTAGGGCTACCTCTGAAGACAGTTCGGAAACTACAGCTAGTGCAAAACGCGGCAGCCAGACTGCTAACAAGAACAAAGCGGTCTGAGCATATAACACCTGTCCTGGCCCGCCTGCACTGGCTGCCAATATGTTTCCGGGCTAGATTCAAAGTGTTGGTATTAACCTATAAAGCCTTATATGGTGTGGGACCACGTTACCTTGCGGAACGCCTCTTCCGTTATGAACCCGCCTGTACACTACGTTCAGCTAGGAAGGCCCTCCTCCAGGTTCCAACCCATAGGGATGCCCGGAGGGTGATGACAAGATCTAGGGCCTTCTTGGTGGTGGCCCCCAACCTGTGGAACGGTCTTCCCGAGGAAGTGCGCCTGGCGCCGACGCTGCTTTCCTTTTGGCGCCAGGTTAAAACCTTTTTATTCTCTGAAGCATTTTAATCTAAATTGATTTAAATTTAAAATGTTACTGCATTGATTTAGATTGTGTTATTTTGTATCATATTGTGTTATTTATTGTATTTTTTATGCTTTGTATTTCTATGTTCACCGCCCAGAGAGCTATTGCTAGTCGGGCGGTATATAAATTTAATAAATAAATAATAAAAATAAATAAATAAATACCTTACCTATATCCAACAGGATTCCTTTAACAGCTCCTGGGCCAAAGCAGTCCAACTCAAACTCTCCTCCATCGGCCTCCCACTGCTATCCCTAACTAGATCAGACCCAACTACAACTAAGGCCTCTATCAACAGAAGACTCAAGGATATTGATCTACAAATGGACACAGCTAAGGCCTCCACCTCCTGCTCCCCTTTTCATTTTGGTCTGAGCTTCTCATCCCCTTTTCCTGCCCCGTACCTGGCTTTTCTAGACCTTCCATGCTACAGACTAGCCTTCTCACGGGCCAGGTTTAATTGCCTAAAGTCAGCCCTTCTCGAAGGTCGCTTCAGGGACATCCCATATACCAACCGATCCTGCCCCTGCAGCCCCAATGAAATTGAATCTCTTCTGCATGTTCTTTTTATTTGTCCCTTTTATCACACGCCTCAAGTTAAGTTTCTAAACCCACTGATTGCCAAATTGCCTCAATCCAGGTCACTTTTAGACAAACTACAGTTTCTTTTAAAAGGGACAGACAAGTATATATCCCATGGGACTGCCAAGTTTCTGCACACAGCTCAATCCCTACGATGCCAACTTTTTTAACCCTCCCTGTTTTAGTTTTGATTTTAATGTTTATAGTCCGGGTCTTTGACCGCACAATAAATCTGAACTGAAGACTCGAAAGCTTTAGGGCAGATTGCAATATTTGACTGGGTGCCCACTTTGTTTTGGACTTTAGCCCAAAATTTATAAAAGGGGGTTCTGATTTTCTATAATTAACTTTAAGACCTGATATGCTACCATTAAGCAATGCAACTACTTCCAGCATGGATGCAATAGGATTAGACAATAGCAGAACAACATTGTCTGCAAAAGATTTGATTTTATGCTCCTTTTCAGCTATGTCATACACCTTGATATTTGGGTTTTCTGTCCCCAATATTGCCAGAGTTTTCTTAGAAAGCTCAAATAATGTTGAGAGAGGACAAGCCTGTTCAGTTCCTCTCCCAATTTTCACATTGTCAGATTCATAAATATCAAGCGTTATACTGGCAGTGCTTGCCTGGTATAACTGTCAGCTCTATCTCTGTCTCTAGTCCCAGGAGTTCTTAGAACCCTAGGTGGCCTCTTGTTCTCAGAAAGCCCCCTGGTGGGGAACTTATTTAAAGAGTTTGGCTGCCGCCTTTCATCATAGGAACCTGCTCTGTTTGGTTTTGTTTTCTCTTCTGACTTTCCTCCCCTCTTCCTCTTCCTCCTTCTCACTCTTTTGTATATATTTCCTCCTCTGTCTTCCCTTATAAAGTTCTGAGTCCAACTCCCTGCTCAAAACTTCACCGGCTCGACCATACCACTCTAAGTCCTCCTCTTCTTCCTCTTTGTTCTCGTCAGTCCACCCCCTCCAGCAGGGCTCATGACATCATTCCCCCTCCATGCCAATCCTCCCCCCACCCCGGAAGCTTGGGTTTGCCAGGGTAGCCTTCATGGAATTCTCTCACCAGTTCTGCTGCATGGACATCCGATGACGCCTCCCAAGATCTTTCCTCTGGTCCAAAACACCTCCAGTGGATCAAATCCTGCAATTTTCCTCTGTGCTGATGGGAGCTGAGGATCTGCTCCACCTCATATTCCTCTTGCCCATTGATGATTACTGGTGGTGGTGGGGTGTCAGGTGTCGGGCACTTGGTAGGGATTTTGTGGCTCCTCTGGGGTTAGCAACAAATGGTGGAACACTTGGTGAATCTTCATGAAGGCGGGCAAGCATAGACAGAATGCTACTGGGTTGATCTGTGTCTCTACTTCGAAGGGCCCTACTCTCCTAGCCTCTAGTTTGTGGCAAGGTGTATTCATTGGCAAATAATGCATAGGATAGCCATACTCTATTTTCCGCCTGTATCTCGGAGCAAGGATGACAGATTCATTCATGGAGATATTGTATGATGAAGAACCACAAATTTTAGAATGTGAAGTGAAAGGAGCTCTTAAAATACTTGGAAGAAACAAGTCACCAGGGACAGATGGCATACCAATAGAGTTGCTACAAGCTACTGAGACTGACTCTGTCCAAATTTTGACAAACATTTGTCAACAAATATAGAAAACTAAACAATGGCCCACAGACTGGAAGCGTTCAATATACATCCAAAAGAAAGGAGATCCCAGAGAATGCAGTAATTATTGAACTATTGCATTAATATCCCATGCAAGTAATGCTCAAGATTCTACAACAAAGGCTCTTACCATATATGCAGCAAGAAATGCCAGACATCCAAGATGGATTTAGAAAGGGAAGATGCACCAGAGATCATATCACAAACATATGTTGGATAATGGAACAGATCAAGGAATTTCAGAAGAAAATCACCCTGTGCTTTATAGACTACAGCAAAGCCTTTGATTGTGTAGATCATGAAAAACTATGGCATGTTTTAAAAGAAATGGGGATACCACAGCATCTGATTGTCCTGATGCACAACCTATACTCTGGCAAGAGGCTACTGTAAGGACAGAATATGGAGAAACCGATTGGTTCCCAATCAGAAAGGGTGTGACACAGGGGTGTATTTTATCACCCTATTTGTTTAATCTACATGCAGAACATATCATATGGACAGCAGGATTGGACCAAGATGAAGGAGATGTGAAAATTGGAGGGAGAAATATCAATAATTTAAGATATGCAGACGATACCATACTACTAGCAGAAACCAGTAATGATTTGAAAAGAATGCTGGTGAAAGTTGAAGAGGAAAGCACAAAAGCAGGACTACAGCTGAATGTCAAAAAGACTAAAGTAATAACAGAAGATTTATGTAACTTTAAAGTTGACAACAAGGACACTGGACTTGCCAAGGATTATCAGTGCCTTGGCACAGTCATTAACCAAAATGGAGACCATAGTCAAGAAATCAGAAGAAGGCTAGGACTGGGGAGGGCAGCTATGAGAGAACTACAAAAGGTTTTGGGAGAAATAGGTGCAGGGAAGCAGTCCACCCCCTTATTTGGCGGGTTGTAATACCACTCCAATGGCCATGTCTGAGGCATCTGATTCCACCACAAAAGGTCAGTGGGGTCAGCGTTCTGCAATATTGGTTCTGAGGAAAATACCTCTTTTAGGTGTTTGAAGACCAGCTGGGCTGCCTCAGACCACTGAAATGATCCAGATCTCTTGCGACAGTCTGTCAAGGGGGCTGTCAAGTTGGAGAAAGCTGCGATGAACCATTTATAGTAGTTGGGTACCCAAGTAACCACTGCAAGTCCTTTTTAGTCTTGGGAGGATGCCAGGAGAGGATGTAGCTCACCCTTCCTGGGTCCATCTCCATGCCTACTGGCATGATACAATAGCTTAGAAAGTCCAAAGGAGTTAGATCAAACTCACATTTCTCCAGTTTAGCATACAAGCGATGCTACCTCAGTCTCTGCAACACTGCTCTCATGTACGTCTCATGCTGCACTTGGGAGTCCAAGTAAATTAGAATGTCATCCAGATAAACAATCATAAAGTGATCTAGGTAGTCCCAAAAGATGTCATTAATAAAATGCTGGAAGATGGCTGGAGTGTTTGATAGTCCCAAAGGCATGACCCGGTAGTCAAAATGACCATACTGTTTTCTACTTAACCCTTTCCCGGATCCGAACCAGCTCCAGAAAAGTCCAGGTTAGTGTAGATCTTGGCCATTCGCAGCTGCTCCAGTATCTCATTGATAAGGGGAATGGGATAGCTGTTGGGGGATAGTGATTTTATTCAGCTCCCACTAGTCATGACAAGGACGAAGTTCCCCACTTTTCATTTTTACAAATAGTAAAGGAGCCCCAGCAGGAAACTTGGAGGGTTGAATGAACCCCTGCCGCAGATTTCATCCAGGAAGTCTCTTAGAGCAGCCAACTGTGGCTCAGACAATGAATATATGTTCCCAGAGGGAACTTGGGCCCTTGGGAACAACTCTACAGCACAGTTGTAGGGCCTATGAGGTGGCAACTAGTCAGCCTCCTTCTTGTCAAAGATGTCTTGATAATCTTGGTACTTCGTGGGCAAGAGAGCCTCTTCGAGCGAGAGCGGGGCAACCACTGCCACTGTCTCTGCTGCCTCAGTAGGCTGGCAGTGCCATTTCC